>NW_005054734.1:136533-137452 GCF_000277835.1 Geospiza fortis | reverse complement strand
GGGGGGTTTGTCACTCCTGGAGGTGCCAGGGGATTTAGGGGGGAAGAGCAGAGAGGGAACGGAACCAACAGCAGGTTCCCATGTGAAACCAGTCGGGAGGGAAATGGGAAGGATCCCCCAAAAATTCATCTGGAGGGGCAAAGTTCCCTCCCCAGGACTGGTTCATCCCAGTCCAGTGGGACTCCAAGACCCAACTGGGCCATACTGGGAGCACTGGGTTGGTCCTCCACCCTCTGGAAGCATCCCAAACACCAGCTGGGGTGGTTCATCCCTCTCCAGAACCAAACTGGACCATACTGGGAGCACTGGGAAGAGCCAGAGAGAGGGGCTTCAAATAAAGACTGAGACAGGCAGATCCATTAACCAAAATATCCTGCAGGTTCTATTCACAAGGAAAAGCTCCAGTCCATCTTTTTATTCAGTTTTTTTTTTGAAAAATTTCCTGACGTTACAGAACTAAACTGAAATGTTTTTTTTTTTGTTTTTTTTTGCTTTTTTTTCGTTTTTCTTCCACTCTTACATTTCATGACAAAAACAGAAACTTCATGAGCCGAAAAAACGGGGAAAGGAGGGGAGAAGGTGCTGGGGGGGTGGGGAGAGGAGAGAGAGAAGCTTTATAAAACTAAGATTTGGGGTTCAGCAATTTTTAAGAGCTGAACGAAGGAATTAAAATGCTTTTAATTTGAGAAGGGGGGGAAAAAATATAACCCCGAAAAACAGAACAAAAACGAAAAAACAAAAAAATTGAAACAAACTGAACCTGGTGAGTGGTGGCGCGAGGCTGGAGGAACCGAAAATGTACAAACTAGTTTAAAACCTGGGTCGGTGCTAAGGGGCCGCAGATGGATGGCGAGGCGGGGGGGTCCGGGGCCCCCCTAACTGCTGCCCATGCCCCCGGTCTCCGAGGAGAGCCTGCAAC
>NW_005054734.1:133682-135807 GCF_000277835.1 Geospiza fortis | reverse complement strand
CCCCCCCCCCCCCTATCCCACCCCAAACCCCACAGCTGCACCCAAACTACTCAAAAAAAAATGGGAAAAGGAGGAGAAATGGAAAAAACAAAAAAAAACCAAAAAAAACAAGCAACAACTAGAGCAGGCAGAGAAGGAGTTGTGACCGCTCACAGGACAAGGGGACACAGTCTCTCGGCCGGCAAGAAAAGCTCTGCTGCTGCCACGGCAGCGCGAGCTCGGTATGAAGGAAAATTTAAAAAAACTAACCCAAAAAGAATTAAAAAAAAAAAAAAAGAAGAAAAAAAGGAGGAAAAAAACTGGTGTTCCAAGTCTCCTCTCCGGGGTCCTGGTGCTGCCACCCCCTGGAGCAGGCTCAGTACGGGGAAAACCTTTGCTTCTCGGCTTTGAGTTTGTTAGTGACACAGGGCACGGCGGGCGCCGCGGCGCCTTTGGCCGCAGACACGACATTTAGCGCCAGGAGAGGGACAGGTTTCATGGCAAGCAGACTGGAGACACAAGGGGCGGTCGGAAGAGGGTTGGGGAGGCTGGAGGGCGCGTCGGAGGCCCCCGCGGTGGCGAGCGAGGGGGTGGTGGTGGAGGAGGAAGAAGAAGAAGGGGTGGAGGGTTGAGAGAGGTTGATGCTGAGGTGGTCAGGGATCGTGACGGAGGCTGCCTGGGAGGAGGGTTTAGCGCTTTCTAAACTGTAACAGAGGAGAAAAGGAAAAACAACAACAAAAAAAAAAAAAAAAAAAAAAAAAAAGAAAAATAAAAAAGAAAAAAAAAAAACAAAAAAAAAGAAAAATAAAAAAGAAAGAAAAAAACCCAAAAAAGTAAAGAAAAATAAAAAAGGAGGGAGGGAGGGAAGGGATGGTGCTGCCAGGCCTGGCCCAGCTGCACACGGGACCCCCACACCCCCCAGAGGATCCCCCGTGCGCCAGGAAGGAGCCACAGTCCCGAGCAAACCTCCGGCAGCTGCTGCCAGGGAGCAGGGACACAGCCCGGGGACCCCAAACCCCACCCAGCCAGGAGACGCCACTCCCAGCTCCAGGCAGGGAACAGGGACAGGGGCAGCAACAGGACAGCCCGAGGCACGGCCCCGGAGCGGAGCCAGGCGCTGCCAGCAGCACCGGCAGCTCTGGGGGGGCAGCGGGGACAGGGCTGGGCAGCCCCTCCTGGCGCCCCTCGGGGGGCACAGCAGAGCCAGGCTCCCCCCAGCCCCTTCCTCACCCTGCAGCATCCCTGGGGGCAGCGGGCACGGGGACAGCAGGCACGGGGAGGGGACAGGCAGAGGGGACAGGCCTTCCCCTCATGCGGGGCACGGGCAGGGAGGGAGGGCGGGCACGGCGAGGCCAGCGGGACTCACCTGACATTGATTAGATACTGGGCCAGGCTGATGCTCGCTGCAGATCCAGTTATGGTCACCTGCCTGTCAGTAGAGCCTTCCACGGGGTTGGCAATCTTGATCTGAGCCCCGGACATCTGGCGGATCTCGTTGATCTTGGCGCCCTGACGCCCGATGATGCAGCCAATCAGCTGGGGAGGGACAGGAAACCGGGTTAGCTCGGCCTCATGCCGCTCTGCCACCTCCTGGGGGGACACCGGGGAAATCCCTGCAGGGAAAGGGCTGCGCCAGCCCCACAGGCTGCCCAGGGCACGAGGGGAGGACACCGTCCTTGGAGGAGTCCAAAATGAACGGTGAGGATGTGGCCCTTGGGGACACAGCTCAGTGGTGGGGGACAGCTGGACTTGGTGGCCTTAAAGGCCTCCTCCAACCTTAACAGCTCCATGCTTATGGGATTCCTGGGAGCGGGGTTTTAGTTGGAAAAGGGGGAGTTAAGGGATTGAAAAAAGGGCTTTTTTGCCTTGAAGATCACCAGAATGGGGACAAGGGACGTGGTGGCAGCCAGCATGGCCTGAGCAGGGGTCTGGGACGCAGGCACAAGCCCTCCACAGCCTCAGCGGCAAGGACAGTGACCCCAGGGCCCCTGTGAGAGGGGCAGCGCCTGGGCAGCCACCCCCAGCCCAACCCCCCGGGATACTCACATCGTTTGGAATGGTGAGTTCATGGGAGGTGGTTTGGGCAGAGGCATCCAAACCTGCTCGGAGACAGAGAGAGGGGGCCCAGGTGAGGGTGGGGGCAGCC
>NW_005054734.1:132209-133200 GCF_000277835.1 Geospiza fortis | reverse complement strand
TCTGTTCCCTGACTCCAGGGGCAGCTCCAGCTCCTGGCAGCTCCAGCACCTCCTCGGCCAGGGGCTGCTCCCCTCTGTGTGCTGTTTTTTGGGGTGGGGGGGTCAAAGCTCGGGGCCCACAGCTCGCTGGGACAGCCGAGCCTCCAGCCGCTCCTGCTGCTCTCCACTATCCAGCTGTGCTCCAGGGCCCAGGCAGCTGGGCCAGGCTGCACCTCCAGCCCTCCTGGGGCTCCCCTCAACCCCCTTTCCCCCCATCCGGGCAGCATCTATCAGGGAGAATGAGACCCCGGGCAGCATCAATACACAACAGAGTAACTACAGATGGTGTGTTTGGATCATTACCCCAATAGCCTTTCACCTCTGCAGAGCTGGAGTCAACGCCTGTTAAGATACAAGTCACAATGAGTTTGGCTGTCTCAAGTTTAGTTTAGAGCCCCAAATGGGAAATTTTGATTTTTTTTCTTTTTTTTTTCTTTTTTTTTTTTTAGCTGGCTTGGTTTTTTTCCAGCCATCTTAGCAAATCTGCAGTGGATTTGGTAGAGTCAGCAGTGGCCTGCTGTGGGCCTGGAGCAGCCGGAGGGGAGAGAGCGGGCGCTGCAGGCAGGGGGCTCCCAGCGCGCTGGCACCAGGCAGGCAGGGAGGGTGGGTGGACGGATGGAGGCCCTGTCCCTGCGGCCCCAGACACAACCCCAGTGGCAGCGGTTACCTGGCCGGGCCCGGGCAGCGTTTGGGGTTAGGTTTGTGTGAGCTTGGCCCCACACGGGGCTGGGCTGTGGCCGCGCGCGAACGCACACGGAGAGAAGGAGTTTCCATACCACTGAATCCAGTGTTGCCATGAGACATTGGAAAGTGTGACTGTTGCATTGCCAACTGGTGCAGCTTGGTCAGCTAAAGGAGGGACAAGGGAAGATAGGGAGAGGGAGAAAGAGAGAGAGAGAGGCTGGCGTTAGCCATTTCCCAGGGCCGGGGACAGCACTCGCCGCGCGCACCC
>NW_005054734.1:131317-131801 GCF_000277835.1 Geospiza fortis | reverse complement strand
GGGGGAGGATGCAAGGAGAGATCTGAGGCCGGATGGAGCTGGCTGCAGGAGGGCCAGCTGAGGGGGGTGAGTGGTTTTTTTTGGGGGGGAGGTTCTGGGGAGCTCAGATCAGATCGAGTATTCAGCCCCAAGCTGAGCCAGCTCGAGTGGAGAAAGCACGGAGAAAATTTTTTGGAAGGTGGGGGAGGAAAAGGGTGGATTTCAAGACAAGAAGTTGTAAATAAAAACTTACATCTGGCTGTGGAATGGCATACTGTCCTTGAATGGTATAGGCCTACAAAAGGAGGAAAACAGTCCTATTAACAACCATCGGACAGCCACCCAGGGACAGACAGATTTCAACTAGCCAGGAAGTCAGAGAGCCAAGGTGGAGAGTTCTCCGGGGCGAGGGAAGTGGGGCAGGAGAGGCGGGGACGGATAAATGCTGTCACAAGCAGTTTCTAGGCTGGCGGTTACTCGAATTGGCCTGACGTGGCGGGTACGG
>NW_005054734.1:126046-129504 GCF_000277835.1 Geospiza fortis | reverse complement strand
CCCCCTTCCCTGCCTACCGAGGCCCCCACTGACAAAGCCAGGCCCTGCCCACCCCGAGGGGCGTCCCTGGCAGCAGGAAGGCAGCAGATGCTTGTCGCCGTGGTCTCTCCGAGCGTTGGGGCAGCCCCGGGGGCGCAGGGTGGGAGCAGCTGACCCGCACCCAAGCCCGTTACAGCGGGACGGGATCCCAAGGGACACCTGTCCCCTGCCAGGTGGCTCAGGGCAGGGCTCGGGCCACTGCCCAGCTCAGCGCAGGAGGGACTAAAGCCCAGTCACCTGACACTACTCCTATCTGACACCCTCCCCTCCTGAGAGCCGAAGCCTTTGCACACCCCAACCCTACCCACGGCACAGGCTGAGCCTTTGCACCCCGAGAACCAGTGGCAGAGAGCAGAGAAGCCCCAACCTCCGGGCCAGTCACCCACAGAGGTCACAGCGAGTCCCTGGAGCCGGCCCGAGGCAGAGGGGCAGAGCCTGGGTTAGGCAGCTCGGCCCCGTTCAAACCCCCACGGCCGCCACACCGCTGGCAAACGGACTTTTTTGGCCGGTTCACTGCAGGAGTGTTTTCCAGCACCCTCTCCTCCCCAGTCGGCCCTTTTCTTTTCCCTGCTGCCCTCCCTCAGCAGGGGAGGGGCCCGAGGCCCAGCAGAGCCCCTGGGGCCGAGGGCACAGCGCGGGTGACGGGCACGCGGAGCGGCCGGGGCGCGCTGGCAGCTCGGAACGACCCCCGCCCTCCCTGCCCACCCCGCACCCCGGGAGCAGAGGAGAGGCCTTACCTGGCCGCCTGCAAAGATGACGGGAGAGCTGGATGGCTTGGGTCGGTACGGGATGGTGACACCCTTCGGGGGAGACTGCGCGACAGGCAGGGAGGACAGGTCAGACACCGAGCGCCGCTGGCACCGACAGCCCCCTCCCCACAGCCCACACCCCGGGGCTCTGCTCTGCGCTTCCAGCCGGCCCTCTGGTGACCCAGGGCAGCGGGACTTCCTCCTCACCCTGGGCACAGGGCCGAGGGAGGACACCCAGCGGCACAGCAGGGCCGTGGGTGACACCATGAGCTGCTCTCGAGGCCCTGCTCGACCCTGGTTTTAAGCAGCTCCGAGCCTCACCTGGATGAGGCTGTAATCCCCAGCTATCCCTTTATCCCCCAGCAGCTCCTTTCTTCTCCTTCCTCAGCATTTCCACCCCTCCAAGGGCAGCAGGATCCCCCCCCCAGCACCCAACTGCCCGGGGACAGGCCCAGGGAGGGGCCCTACCTCAAGCATGACGACGCAGATCTGTTTGACGCACTCGATGATGGACTGTGGGATCCCAGCGATGGTGATGGCTCGCTCAGTCGAGTTGGGCAGCATGTCCCCTGCCACCTGGACCTGTGCCCCCGTGCTCTGCCAAGTCGAGGGTTAAAAATAGCCCGTCAGACCCCGGGCAGGGCTGAGACCTCCGTGACAAGCCCCGTGCATGGTTATACATAGCCAAAACTGCCCCCCCAGCTCCTCCTGTCCCCCAAAATAAAGTCCTTTAATCCCAGCTGGATACAATTCGGTCACCAGGAGCCTGAGGCAGCAGAGGGGGACCTGGCCTCAGCCTGTCCCTGTAACCCAAGCCAAGCCAGTCTCCACGCCAGCAGTTAATCCCACAGCACCCAGTGCTAAATGGCATGGCCAAGGGCAGCGCTGGCCTGGAGCCCATCTCCCTCTCCAAAATCTGGGAAAAGGTTGGGGAGAGGGCGATCAGAAGCCATGGGAAGCGGGGAGCAGGAACCCAGGCTGTGAGAGACAGGAGTGGGCAGAGAAGGGTCTGGCCCGAGTCTCAGTTTGCCAAGCACTAAAATACAGGGAGCACCAAAAACTCCCAGTGATGCCACATCCCTCGGGCAGGGACAACACGGGGATTTGTCCCTGGGGACACCTGAACCCCCTGTGGGTCCCCCCAGCTGGGCAGCACGCACCTCTCGGATCTCCTTGATCTTGCAGCCTCCTTTGCCAATGAGGGACCCGCACTGGCTGGCGGGCACCACGAGCCGGAGGGTGACCGGGGGCCGGCTGGCAGCTGTGCTGTTGGTCATGGAGCTGCTGAAGTCCTGTGAGGAAGAGGAGGTGTTGAGGGCTCAGCCCTGCTGGGGCCGTGCCCGGCACAGGGACAGGGAGGTGACGCTGGCACCGGCGGCTGAGGCCAAGGTGACCTCGGGGCTTTCCCAGGACTTCCTCAGCAGCCCAGAAAAAAATACAGATGCGTTTTGGGGAAGCAGCAGCCAAACTCTGCTGCCTCAATGGAAATGGGTTTAGACACTGGCCCAGGCTGGGTGCCACCTCAGCCAAGCAGGAACCGGCGCTGGAGGGGGACAAGGTCTGGGCAGGGGGGGCCGGGGGACTCCACGGCTCCAGGGTCAGCGCGGAGCCTCCCACTGCACCAGGGATCAAGGCAGCAGCTCCGGGAAAAACAATCCCGGCGCCGATTACAGCGGTCATGTGCTGGCAGGGGGAGGGGAGGCACAAGGCCAGGGCTCAACTGACCTACTAAAAGCAAAGCTTCAGCTCCAAGGCCGGTGCCCAGAGCGCTGCAGAGCCGTGCAGCCCGTGGAGGACTCCGGCTCCCTGCGTGCGGCACAAACAGCTCCAAGCGCTGCAGCCCTTAATGCTGCAGCGAGGGCAGGGGGGTTTGGGGACAGAGCTGCCAGCACAGGCTTGTTTGTCCCTGGGTAGTGTCCCAAATCTAAAGGGCAACAGAATTCACACCCCCGCAGGCAAGGTGAGGGCCACAGAGCTCTGCCCCACAGCAGGTGAGGAGCACTCCCAACTCCTGCTCCCTCCAATGTAGAAATCTCAACATCACAGCCCTAACACCTGCAAGATCCAGGTTATGCAGCAGCAAAATCGCCCCTGGAAGTCACTGATTTAACAGCACCAGGGACGCGATGCAGCTCCTCCAGCCCCACACAGCTGCAGCCCCAGCTCCTCCTTGGCAGGGCTGGGGAGAGAGCCGAGCCCTGGCGTGTGCTGGGGGAAGTGGCACCAGCGCCAGCAGAGCCAGGGGGATTCCAAGCCCTGCTCTGCCCCACGCTGTGGGGCCCTGGCTCCAGCACTGCCTGGACCTTGCCCCAGCACGGCGCCGGACAAAGATCGGGACCAGGCAGGGAGACGCCGGCTGCCCGAGCGGAACAGCGGCCCTGGGCCCCCCGGGGCCCTGCCGGGGTCAGCTCTGCCAGAGAGAAGGGATAAACCGGGCAGCGACTGCAGGGGGCCGTGGACACACCTCTTCCAGTTTGTCAATGATCATCGCAAAAGCTTTGAAGATGGCGTTGGTGGGTCCCGCCAGGGTGATGATCCGCTCGGGGCAGTTCCCTTCCGAGATGTTGATGCGAGCTCCGCTCTGCGGGGAGGCAAACGCCACCTCAGTGCTCCGGGATTCCTGCGGATCCCCCGCCGGGGACAGAGCCCTCCCTCCTCCTCCTCCTCCTC
>NW_005054734.1:124503-126003 GCF_000277835.1 Geospiza fortis | reverse complement strand
CCCGGCATTCCCCGCGCCATGCCGCCGCCGCGCCGCCTGCGGAGCCCGCGCCAGGCCCGCCATCCTGCCCCGCTCCCCGCCCCGCACTCACCTCCTCACGCATCTTCTTCACGGACTCCCCTTTCTGTGAGGCAACAGAGAAGGGAGAGAGGCGTCAGCGCCGCGGCGGGCAGGCGGGGAGGGAGGGGGGGGACAGGGAGAAGAGGAAAGGGAGGGCTAGGGGAGTTTGTTCCTCACTTACCTTCCCAATGATGCTTCCCACCTCCTGGGATGGAAACAAAAGCACCGTTAGTCAGCGTTCTAAAAACTCCTGGAGCCCCAAGCCTAAACTCGGCTCTTTTCACAGTCAAAACAAGCTCCTGAGCACTCGAGTTCTGCCCCTGAGAAAACTGGGGTTTATCTCAGTTGTGTTGATCTTGTTCCCCCACCTTAGCTCCCATCGGGTTGTTCTGCCCCCCCAATAATTATTTCCTTTGCTGGCTGCACCCCAGGATCTGCCCGGGCACCTGCAGCACATTCCTGGCCCCACAGCAGCTCCAGGAGACCCCAGGGAAGCTCCGAGCCCACCCCGTGCCAGGCCAGGGCTCGGGGCAGGGGGCTGGGAACACGAACCTTGCCGTGCATGAGTAGCCGGATGGTGAGCGTGACATTGAGACCCCCTTCGATGACTCCGGTGTCCATGGCGGGCAGCGCGGGGTCGGCTCAGGCGCGCTGGGGCCGGGGCGGGGGGGAGGGGGGCTGCGTGAGTGGGGGGCTGTGACCTGAGGGGCTCTGCCAATCCCCCCCAGCCTGTCCACGCAGGATTCCAGCCTCCCTGTGCTTCTTCTCCCTTCAAATCGCCCCCTGAAGTGTTGGGCCGATCCGCGGTGGTTTGGCTCCTCCTCCTATGAATTTCCAGAGCTGACCTGGCCCAATCCCACCTGGATCCAGCAACTCTTGGGGGCATGAGGGTCCTGCTCAGCCCTGCCTCCTCCCAGCCCTGCTCCTTGCAGGGGTTTCCCTGAGGGACAGCTGAATACTTCAGGGTGACCCCCGGTAGCACTGGGGACACAAATGGTTCCTGGACACAACCGGGGATGCCGAGGGGACACTGAGGACTAATCGTGGTCCCTACAGGTCCGGGGAAGCCGCGGTTCCCTGCGAGCCCCACACTCTTCCCAGCCCAAGTCTTCCTGCAGCTGCTGATGGGAGCGGGCACCCCAGTCCTGGGGGTTTGGCCCGCTGGACAGCCGGGATTGTGGGGAAAATAAACGGCATCGACATTCCCGAGCCCGCGCGGGGCCCCTCGGAGCAGGTTCCGAGGCGATTCCCTCAGACCCAGATAAGGCCACATGAGCGCACGATCAGGTTTCAAACCACCTGAGTCGGCAGCGTTGCAAAACAGCCCGGCCGGCCCCAGCCGAGCTTTTCATAGGAATCCGGTAAATAAACTCCCATTTCGGCCACCGCTTGTGCCCCATCAAAGTTGAACCACGGCCGAGGCAGGCCCGGGGCCCGGCT
>NW_005054734.1:122230-122734 GCF_000277835.1 Geospiza fortis | reverse complement strand
GGGCCAGCCCCCCCCTCCCGAGGAGCACTGGGGTTCGTGTCCCCCCCAAACCCAGCCCCCCTCGGCGCGAAGGAGACGCTGATGCAAATCGGGGTGTCCCAGAGCTTTATTGTGGGACAGCGGGGACACCCCGGGACCCCCCCGGCAGCAGGGGATGGGGGACACGGGGACAGGATGGGGGTCCTGGCAGGTCCCAAAAGGTCCCAGTTGGTTCCTGGTGGTCCCAGGGCTTCCAGGAGGTCCTGGCGGGTCCCAGGTGATTCTGGGGGGTCCTGGGGGTGCCTCAGTCGGAGCTGGAGGAGGAGGAGGAGGAGGACGAAGAGCGCTGGGGGGACAGCAGAGCCATAAGCCCCTGAGGGGGGCTGGGGGTGACCCCCCGTGTCCCCCCCCCGGGTCCTCCCCACCTTGTGCCTCTTGTGAGCCTTCTTCATCCTCTTCTTCATCTTCTTGGCCGCCTTCTTGTCCAGCCCGGGGGGGAGCGAGGGGAGCACCCCCGGGTGGGGA
>NW_005054734.1:112304-113265 GCF_000277835.1 Geospiza fortis | reverse complement strand
GCAGGTGGGGATGCCCGGGGCAGGTGGGATTCATGGATCAGCGGCCATCCCGGGGGCTCCCCTCTGCACCGTCCCGACCCCCAGGTGGGAGCAGGGAAGTTCTGGGTCCCCTCCGGGGCTCCCCCCGAAGCTGCTGCCTGGGAACAATCCCACATTTCCTTTTGGGGCCGCACTCCCTGCACGCACAGCCCCGGCTGGGGATGAGCTGGGGCAGGAAGAGGAGGGTGTGGGAGGAAGAACGGAAAGGACCGAGCCCTCCCTCGGCGGGAGGAGCAGGATCCCGCAAAACCCTTTTTGGGGGGTTTTTCTCCAAGCTGTCCCTATTTCCAGCACCCATTTTTTTTTGTCAGGAGCCACCTCCAGCGGTGCCACAGCAAAACCCTCGAGTGTCCCTCGTGTCCCTGCGGTGCTTCCCCCTGGCTCCAGACCGGCTGAGCTCTGCAGATTCTCCTTTTTCCCGATTATTACTATAATTATTATTAATTCCAATGCTGGCTGTAATAAAAAAAATCAACTTTTCCCCCCCGAGGAGGCTCCAGCTGTCCCCCCAGGGCTGCGTCCCAGCCCCTCTCTGTCCACAACCTTCCCATGGAGCAACTCCACTCCCACGGGACAGGGAGCCTTGCCAAGAAAACGGCTGGAAAAAAACCAAGATCCGAGGAAAAAAAATAAAAACACCACCTGCCAAGGCAGGGGAGGGCAGTGGGAGTCCGAGGCTGAAAAATCCAGCGGGATCTCCCCCCGAGAATGCCAAAGGAATTACAGAGCCACCTCAAAGCAAAGCGCCGACAGCCCGGGGAGGGGTCGGGGTTCTGCTGGGAAATGGGAGCCGGGGAGGGAAGGGGAGCTCGGGCATCGTCCGGCGCGCCCCAGAGGGGCCGACCTGCTCCAGGATAAGGCATCAAAGGGACCACGCCATGGTCACAGCAACATCTCTCCTCTCTCAAACGAACACATTTTA
>NW_005054734.1:111146-111592 GCF_000277835.1 Geospiza fortis | reverse complement strand
GCCCGGGCCCGCCGTGTCCATGGGGACGGCCGAGACGTTCATGGCCACGCTGGCGGCGCCTCCCTTCTTGTTCTGGTGGGTCTTGATGTGCTTGGAGAGGTGGTCGCTGCGCATGAAGCGTTTGGGGCACTCCGGGCAGGCGAACTTCTTCTCTCCTGGGGGAGGGACGGGGGCGTGAGGGATGGAGGGGAGAGAACTGGGATTTGGGAAGGGGTTCCTGCCCTCTGAGAGAGGAGTCAGGCCCTGGAGCAAAGACCTGAAGGCCAACGCTCCAGGACGCTGGAATTTTGGGAACAGTTTGGGACCTTGGGAAAAGGTTCCTCCCTGTGAGGATGCTCAGGCTCTGGAGGGGCTCTCAGCCCCAAGAGCTCAGAGCCAACAGCGCAATTTCAGCTCTGGGGATCCCTGAGGCTGCCCCACGAGCCAGAGCAGCCAGCCCAGAGCCC
>NW_005054734.1:103551-111058 GCF_000277835.1 Geospiza fortis | reverse complement strand
AGCCCCCAGCCCCACCTGTGTGCGTGCGCTTGTGCCGCTGCAGCTCGTCGGAGCGGGTGAAGCGCTTCCCGCACAGCACCCAGGTGCAGATGAAGGGCCTCTCCCCCGTGTGCCACCGCAGGTGTGCCCGCAGGTGCGACGTCTTGCCGTACACCTTCCCGCAGCCCGGCACGTGGCAGATGTGCTGCTTCTTCTTGCCTGGATCCCCAGAGCTCCTGCAGGAAAAAAAGGGTTAAACACGAGGGAAATTCAGGGGACACGGACTGGGGGGGTGGAGCTGTGGGATTAGGATGGGACCTGGGGGATTGATGGGGTTGAGGTGAAATTCAGCCGGGTTTGGGGTGAAATTCAGCCGGGTTTGGGGTGAAATTCAGCCGGGTTTGGGGTGAAATTCAGCCGGGTTTGGGGTGAAATTCAGCCGGGTTTGGGGTGAAATTCAGCCGGGTTTGGGGTGAAATTCAGCCGGGTTTGGGGTGAAATTCAGCCGGGTTTGGGGTGAAATTCAGCCGGGTTTGGGGTGAAATTCAGCCGGGTTTGGGGTGAAATTCAGCCGGGTTTGGGGTGAAATTCAGCCGGGTCAAGAGCCAGGTCCTGCTGGGACACGGGGAACTGGGTCTGGAAAGCTGGGAAAGGACCTGGGGGTGCCCAGGTGGCCACGTGCATGTGGCACTTGGGGACATGGGTGGCCTTGCCAGGGCTGGGGGAACAGCTGGAGCTGATGATTTGAGGGACCCTTCCCAACCCAAAGAACTCCATAAAACGAGGCCCCAGCCCCAGCTGGGCCCCGTGCTCACCTGCAAGGCAAGGAACACGGCGGTTACAGCAGGCTCCTCCCCTGGGAGCGGGGGTCTCCTCTGCCAAAGGGGAATGCCCCCCTTTCCCCTCGGCTTTCCTGACGTTACCCAGCCTGGGGCTCTCCCTGGGCCTCCACATTTCCCCCATTTTGGTCCAGGTCTTTAATTTATTTCCAGAGGCTGTGATTCCAGCCCCAAACCCACCTTTTTCACCCCAATCTCCTCCTTCCTCACAGGAAGGACGTGCTGTCACCTGAACGTGGCAGGTTTGAGGCAAATTCACCTTTTCCCCAGCAATGTCACCAGGGGCCGTCACCCGGCACACAAACCCCAGGTATCCCCAGGATTGTCCTTTCATCCAGCCTGGGACCCGGGCTCTGCCCTGGCCCCTGTCCCAGCCAGGCCGGCAGAGGGAAGCTGTCCCCTCCTCCAAAGGTGACACGGTTTGAGGGCTGGCCCTCGCTGCATTCGCGAGCTCCCTGCCAGGCTGAGGACGCCAGGAGCTCCCCAGTCCCTCCCTGCAGCTCCTGGGACGTGTCTGCACTCCCAGCCCTGCACGCAGCCAGCCTGGGAGGGGTTTTTAAGCTCCCTAAGCCAGCACCAACAGCTTTGTGCTCCAGCCACGGATTAGAGATTTCCCCAGACAGGAAGAGCTGCTGGGGAAATAATAATAATTAAAAAAAAAAATAATAGCAAGGAAAAAAAAGGCAAAAAAAAAAAAGGCGCAAAAAAAAAAAAAAAAAAGGCACATTTCTCCCCAGAAAAATCCCAAACCAGGAGAAAAAATACAGCAGGGACGGGGAGAACCCAGCCAGGATGCCTTGGAATGGCTTCAATCCTCCAAGAGGCAAAAGCCTCCGCGGCGTTTCCTGGCCTTTTGGCACCGGGGGAACAAACCCAAATCCTGCTGCTGGAGATCTGTGGCCTCCTCTCAGCAAGGCATAAACCCAGGGCAGCAGATCCCGGACCTGCAGGGATCATCCCGCCCCAGGCAGGAGCTCTGAAATCTCTGGGCTATGACAGGTTCAGGGGAAAAGCGGGCAGAGAGGATGATTCGCGTTTATTATCCCCCCTAATACATATCCCTGCTAAGACTAAAGCTTCCCCAGAGGCTCCACACTGGGGTCAGCAAAGCCTTCAAAAATACATCATTAATAGAGCAAGAGGAGGTTTAATCCCTGGAAAAAGCCTAGGGAGAAAGAGGGATTTTGGGGAGGCAGGAGAGGGGAGCTGCCCCTGGCCCAGCTCCACCACGACCTCTGAGCCCCCCCAGGAATGGGGCAGTTTCTGGTGTCCCACTAAAAAACCCCAAACCCTGGAATCTTGGCTTGGGGATTCTCTGCAGACAAGGTGCTCCTTGTGCAGGAAAAAGCTGGGGTTTGTTTGCTTTATTTAGCAAACTACCAGGAGGTGAGAAAGGCCCGGCAGGGAGGAGAGAGCAGCTCTCACAGCCACCCCGGCCAACCTCAGGCAGGGGAACAGACCCCGTGTTCATTTTTAGGGGAAGAGCAGGAAATAAAACCCAAAACCAACAAACCAGGGCTGATTGTGCAAACTCTGCGCCTCTGGGCAGAGGGTGAAGGGGGAGAGCTGGCACCAGGCACGACGTGGCTGCCTGGCACGAGGAAGTTTTCAGGTGAAAAGAAAGAAAAGCAAAACCTGGGGACACGCAGCCCCAACCTGTCTGGGTGTGTTCCTGAAAACACCTCCAAAATCCACATTTTCCAGCTCACAACTCGAGTTCTCCCCATTTCCTGCCTGGTTGTTGGGGTCACTGCCCTGCCCAGAACAAACCCCAGCTGCTCCAGACCAAAGAGCTGCACAAAGGGACAAAGTGGCTTTGGAACGATGTCCCCTTGGCTTTTTCCCATCTGATTCCCTCCCCGGTTTGCCAAACGAGTTAATCTGCACCAGGAGCTCATCCATGCAAATGAGCCAAGCTCTGGCTCAGCAATTCCTTGGAGATCAGGGCCGTGGAGAGGGAACCAGGGGATGGGGCAGGCTGGAAGCCGGCAGCCCAGTGAGTAATTGGGCTTTAATCTGGACTCTGACGACTCCAGAAGCCACTCCTGGGGCAGCTCCTGTAATTGCTGGAGGTTTCTGCGCATCAGGACGAGCGGCCCTTCCTTTGGAGAGGGGATAAATTGGGATGGAGCCGATGGAATGAGGGAGGTGGGCTGTAAAAGGGGACAGAGCTGAGGCAGGGAATCACCTCATCATCCACTTTGCCGGATCCCCGAATCCCCCAGGATTTGCCAAATGCCTGCTGTGCTGCACACTGACAGACAGAGCCCCTGTGCCCTTCAAATCCCGCCTGAACTGTCAGAAAAGCGGGATGAAGCCTCCAGTCCTGCCTTGGCTGGGGTGAAAGCAGCCAGAGCAGCTCACGCTGCAGCACGGGCAGAAATCCCTGTGTGGAAGGAGGAAAAGGCCTGGCTGAGGCAGGGAAGGGCAATTCCCCAGGCGGGGAGCCCCAGCCGGCGCCTCCCACCTCACCCGAGCTCTGCGCGCCTCTCCCTCACAGCAGCCAGGAGTGGAAGCTTTCCGGAGCCACAGATCCCAAGTGTTTGATCCCGAGGAGGAACGGAAGGCTGTATCAGCCCCAGGATCTAACCCAGGCATGCTGGGGTGGGCTGAGAGGGGATGAGGAGCCGTCTGGAGGCTGCAGCCGGGCTAAGGTGGGAGCCCACGCTCTGGAGAGGAGCCACGCGCAGACTCCTCCAAAGCCGGGAGCCAGGCCGAGTCTCCTGTGTGGCGTGATAAGGACGGGGCTCCAGCAGGGCTGGGGCTGGCCCAGATAAAAGAGAGAGGCACATCAGGGCCCAGCAGACGGGTCTGGAGCCGGGACCTGTCCCGGGAGGAGTCACGCAGCAGCACGGACAGGAAAAGGAGCAGGAGCAGGGCTGCCCCAAGGGGCCCAGCACCCACAGGGTGTCCCCGCACGGGGACTTTGTGTGGGGCACAGCCGCACCCGGACAAAGCCGCCGCAACGCAGGCTGTGCCGGGGGCGCTGCCCTTCCTCCCAGGGGAACCCGGGGCTCTCTGGGGCTTTGTGTCAGTGCCCAGGGAACGGCAGGGACGGAGGTCAGCCCAGGAACCCAGAGCGGATGTAGAGTCCAGCCTGGCCGGGACTCAGAGCAGGAAGTTTCACAATGCGCTGCTCTGTGCCCTGATGTCACGGCTGCGGTGAGACAAACAAGGGCCGCGCGTCGCGGGCGGGCTCGGCTCCCTTCTGCCCTCCCCGTGCCATGGGGATGCCTCATCCGGGCCCTGCTACAAAGCTGCCCTTAAAACCCAGCAAACAGGACACAATCAGGGCTCTGTGCCACGGGCCCGACCCTGGAAGGGAGCAGGGAGCCGGGAGGGGATCGGGGCACACGCGGCCGGGGGCTCCTGTGCCCACCAGGGACGGTCCTGACTGCGCCATTCCCCCACATCCTCCACCCAAGGAGCTGGAAGGCAGCTCGTGCTGCCCAGAAAACCCCAATCCCACCCAACAGCCCCGTGCAGCCCTGGAATCAAACATCCCAAAAGGAGGGGTATCCCTCGCGTGCCCCCAGAGCAAGGGGGTTTAATTCCAGTGCTGACCTCTCTGGTGGCCCCCTGTTTAGCCAGCACATTCCTCAGCCGGGTAGGGCTGGGACAGGGATGTGGGGACAGCAGGGCTCCACCAGGGACAAGGACATGGGGACAGAGCCACTATAAGGACACCGAGCTCAGACCAGTCCCTCCCTACGGCAAAAGAGGAAGAGAAACCTCGATGTCACAAAATCCCCACCATCATCCCTCTCACACAGGATGTCCCCTCCCTGGGCGGGCTGGGGTGACACTGAGGGGGCTCTCAGACCCCACTGAGGTGTCACAGCGCCCACCTGAGCCCCAGCCCCCGGCCCAGCCACGGGCAAACCCCAGGAGGGTTTTGGGGCACTGCCAGCTGAGGAAATGCCCCCTCCCCGGCTCTGGGGTGCCCTCCACAGGGGCGCAGCCAGTGGAAGCAGAGCCTGTTTGCCCACATGCCAACCCTGGTGGCCACAGACCTGCCCCTGCCTCTGCTCCTTCCCAGCCCGGCCAGGGAGGAGGAGGAAACAGCCTCTGAGCCACCCCACTAACACAGAGTCAGACTGCGCAGACTCTGCCTCCCACCCAGCAGCAACACAATCCGAGTTGTAAAGACCTTTTCGGGTGTTCTTTTCTCCCTGAGGGATTTTCCCCCTGTCAAAAAACAGGGGAAAACCTCACTGGCAACAGACCCGAGGGGCTGGGAGGCACAGCCCCCACGCGTGGGGCTCAGGAGGGGACACGGAGCCCCCCAGGAGCCCCAGCTGAGCTCTGGCAGGGGCAGGACAGGCAGGGCTGCCAGCCCGGGGACAGCGGGGCCACCACAGCCCTGGCTGGGCACCTCCTCCTTCCCCAGGAACCCAAGGAGAACCAGCCGCAGTGCCCTCCCCGGCCAGGGCTCGTTTTCCATCCGCCTGCCCCCGGAAGCAGAGGAGTTTTTCCCTTCCCAACTCCTTGCCTGCAGCAGAAAATTCCAGCACACGTGGAGGCCTGGAAAACTCCCAGGGATTCGGGGAGCGTTGGGAACAAACCCCTCCCTCAGATTCCATGGGAGGGCTCGGATGCAGAGGGACGCAGGCCTGGGGGGCTCAGCACCCCCCGGAGAGGGGCTGGGGGGACAAAGGGACCCATTGCCACGTCTGAGGGACACGGCCAGGGAAAGCTGGAGTCAAACCCTGGCCCTGGATGGGCGCCAGGCAGCTCCGTGCTGGCCACAGCTCTGCCCATTTCACCCCAGGAGCCTCCCGGACCATCCCACCGAGCTGGGGCTCCCCAAAAAACCGCTCTGAACCCTGCTCTGGCTTTTCTTTTAAAATGTCCCCGTGTCACGGTGACAGTGCCAGCAGCACTCGGGGCTGGGGACAGAGCCAGGAGGCCCTGCTGCTGCTGCTGCTCATGGGGAATTCTCCACGGCACATCAAGGGCTGAGAGCTGCTGAGCTAAAAAAAAAGGAGAGGAGGAGGAGAAAGAGGAGGAGGCGGAGGCGGTTGCATGGGTGGTCTCTAGAACGTTCCTCCCTGTTCCACCTCCGATGGCAGAGCCAGGCACGAATACAGGAACTGGGCTCGCCCATGCCTTTCTCCAGCGCCTTCAAAACAAGGAAGGAGCCCGGGAGCACCGAGGAAGGAGCCTGGAAGGAGCCCGGGAGCACCGAGGAAGGAGCCTGGAAGGAGCCCGGGAGCACCGAGGAACGAGCCCCGGCCGGGCAGGCGCCGCCCTCGGAGCGGGCATGGCAGCGAGCCCCCGCGGGTCCGTGCGCTCGGGGAAATCCAAGGATCAGGCTAATCCCCAGGCCAGAGTGACCCGTGGCCTGCCTGCGAGCCAAGCTGCTGTAGCAACAGCCCAAAATAATGCTGCAAAACAAGCCCGGGGGAGCAGCCGCCGCCTCTCGCGAGAGGGAAGCTCGGGCTGGATTGAGCAACATTTTCTGCTGCCTCTCAGCTGTGACTAAATCCAGCAACAGCCCCTTTTAGCCAGAGCCAGAACACACAAAAAAAAAAAAAAAACGGAAAAAAAACCCCAAGGAAAACAGTGGAAAAGCAAGCGGAGAGCGTTCCCAGAGCCGATCCCTTCCGCGGCAGAAGCCGAGCAGGCTCCAGCTCAGCTCCCACATTCCATAGCCTGCTTTTGCCAGGCTGTGGGACACGGTGGGGTGGATCCCTGGGGATCTGAGCGTGGTGCCCGTGCCCACGGGACCGGCTGGGCCGCGCCGAGGTCACGCTGTCCCGCACCCAGACACTTAATGAGCCCTTTCTTCCGCCCCTGGGAGGAAATTCCCCGCGGCTCCGTGACTGTTTGTTTTCTTGGGTTTTTCAGTTAATCCCTGTGTTTTATGGCCATGACTCCTCACAGGCCCAGCCAAGGAGCCGAGCTGCACTCGGGTCCTCAGCCCAGCCCTGACCCGAGGCTCCTGGGTGGCCTCTAGAGCAGGACAGTGGCACAAAACCAGGTGTCCCCTTTCCTCTCCACTTCCCCCCCCCGCTGCCACCTCCTCCCTTTATTTCCAGAATTAAACTCCCCAAAAAGACCTTTAGTGTCTTCTGGTGACCAACACACTCGTTCCCCAGGGCCAGCACAAGCCCCACCCCGGCCACCAACACCATTTGACACCAACCACGCCCAGCCCAGCCGGCCCGGGCCCGGCGTGTCTCCTCCGCGGGGAGGCGAGCACTCACCGGGGGCGTTGGCGATGGCCAGGGGCAGCCCCTGCAGCTGGTGCACCTGGATCCCGGACGCTCCCAAGGCACTGAGGTTAATAGTCTGGAGGCCCGGCACGGAGGAGAGCTGGGCGGCGTTGACAGTGACGGTGCCGCTGGGCAGGGAGGCGATGGGGGTCAGCGTGGTGCTGGTGCTGCCCGTCTGGCCCAGCGACACGCCCTGCATGGGGGCCAGCGTGATTGTCTGCGCCTGCGGGTTCTGCACCTGCAGGTTCTGCAGCTGGATGGTCTGCCAGCTCACCTGCCCGTTGGGACCCACCGTGGGCGTGCGGATGATGATGGGCCCGGAGTTGGGCACGGCTTGGAGCTGCAGGTTCTGCAAGGTGTCTTGGGAGATGGCTTGAGTGGCAAAGGTCTGGCCAGACAGCGGGGTGGTCTGGAGGGCTTGGATTGTCTGCCCTCCTTGGACCAGCTGCGGCTGGATCAGGTCTGCTGCTG
>NW_005054734.1:101757-102044 GCF_000277835.1 Geospiza fortis | reverse complement strand
ACCCTGCCTGCCAAAGCCAAGAGAGGAGAGGGCTCCTCCACCCCCAAGCCGGGGAATCCCTCTGAGACCGGACAAACCCCAGGAAGGAGGCTCATTCCTGGGTTCCCGAGCTGGACAAGGGCCAGGGGGCCCGTGCTGTCAGGGGAGCAGGGGAACTGCGTGTTTCCGAGGAGAGCCGGGGAGGAGGGGAAGCCACGGGCGCTGCTTGGCAGCGCTCACCCTCCTCTTCCTGCCCTGCTGAAACGCTTGCCTGGGCCCAGCAAACAGCTCGGCCCCGGCCTGGACTT
>NW_005054734.1:101504-101636 GCF_000277835.1 Geospiza fortis | reverse complement strand
TGCTCTCTGGGTCTGCGCGGGAGGGAAGTGACAGCCTCGGTTAGGGACATTTTGGGGCAGGGCAGCGGCACGAGGCTCGGCAGGGCCGGAGCGGGCACGGCGGGCCGGCTCTGGGGGGCCCGTGCGCTCCTG
>NW_005054734.1:98882-99212 GCF_000277835.1 Geospiza fortis | reverse complement strand
GGCACCGACTGTCACCGACTGTCACCGACTGTCACCCACTGTCACCCACTGTCACCCACTGTCACCCACTGTGTCACCGACAGTGTCCTGTCACCCGCCACGGCAGGACCTGGGCACCGATTGTCACCAACTGTCATTGACAGTGTCACTGACAGTGTCCTGTCACCCACCACGGCAGGACCTGGGCACTGACTGTCATCGACAGTGTCACCGACTGTCATTGACAGTGTCACCGACTGTCACCGACTGTCGCGACAGTGTCACCGACAGTGTCACTGACTGTCATTGACAGTGTCACCGACTGTCACCGACAGTGTCACCGACAGTGTC
>NW_005054734.1:98385-98825 GCF_000277835.1 Geospiza fortis | reverse complement strand
TCACCAGTCCTGCCCTGGCACCAGCACTGCCTCTGACCCTGTCCTGCCCCCAAGAGTGTCCCCAAAGCCGCCCTGTCCTGTCCCAAATAGTGCCCCCATCCCCGCCCTGTTCTGTCCCCAACCAGCCCTGTCCTCAACCTTGTCCTGTCCCCAGGGTTCTCATCAGGGTACTGTCCTGTCCCGTGTCCCCAAAAGTGTCCCCAAGCCTGTCACTGTCCCTGTGCTCCCTCTGCTGCTGTCCCCAAGCCTGTCCTGTCCCCACCTCCCAGCGGGGACACGGGACGGGGACAGAGGAACCCTCAGCCTTGGACTGGGGGCAAACTGGGAGCACTGGGGCGAGCCCCGGGGGGGCAGCAGGGCCAGCCTGGGGTGCCCCACCCCCGCTGCCCCCCCCCGATTGTCCCTCTGGGTCCCCCCCCCCCGCAGGTCTCCGGCCCCGG
>NW_005054734.1:96809-97165 GCF_000277835.1 Geospiza fortis | reverse complement strand
GCCCTGGGGACCGGGATGGGGACAGGGACACCTCCAGCCCTGCAGCCTCTGTCGTGCTGAGACCCCCCAAACCCGCGTCATGGTGGGGCTGAGATCCCCCCAGATTTGGGACAGAGGGGCTGAGCCCCCTCAAATTCGTGTCAGTTCCTGAGCCAGGCTGATGGATGGGGTGAATGAGGCAGAGGAGGGAGGGAGAGATGGGAAGGAAGGACCGAGAGGAGGACGCGGGGAGGCACGGACAGACGGACGGACGGACGGACGGTGGCTGGCGCGCTGCCCGGGGACGGAGCCCCCCCGCTCCGTGTCCCCCCCGCGCTGGCGAGGTCCCGGCGTCCGGCCGGGTATAAATACCGGGT
>NW_005054734.1:94392-95339 GCF_000277835.1 Geospiza fortis | reverse complement strand
GAAAACGGGAACTATGGGGAGTAATAAAATTAAGAAAGGGAGGGGGTAAAAGAGCGCTTGGAACAATTCCTTCATGGAGGGAAACTGAGGCACAGGGGGGCCCCATCGCCAGAGCCATGCGTGTCCCTGTCCCACCGCACGTGTCCCCTGTCCCTGTCCCCAGCTCTGTTCCTTCAGAACCCAGCTCTGACCCCCATCCCGGGTCCCTCTAGCCCCATTCCCAACTCCTGTCCCCATCCCCACACCTCTGACCCCATTCCTGAAGCTCCAGCCCACGTCCCTCTCATCCCCATCAGTTGTCCCCTCCTGTCCCCATCCCCATCCCTGCTCCATCCGGGCACCTTCTGGGGTCACGAGCCTCTGGGTGCCCCAGCTGCCCCGTCCTCCTTCGTCCCTTTGTCCCCCTTCCCCTGCCCATCCATCTATTCCTTCTTTCCTTCTCTCCTCTCCAGCCCTTTTCCTATTCATCCCCTTCCTCCTCCTTTTCCTGCTGTCCCTCCCTTTTCCCCCTCTCCCTCCTTTCCCTTCCCCTTCCCCTCCTCTTATTTCCTCTCTCTTCTCCTTTCCTTTTCCCTCCTTTCCCTCTCCCCACTCTTCTCTTTCCTTTTCCCCACACTGGTCCTTGTCCCCTCTCTCCCCTCCTTCCTCCAGCTCTCAGCCTCCTCATCTTCCTCCCTTCACAACTTTTTCTTTAATTTTTCTTCCATTTCCTTATTTAATTTTCTTTCCCCTTCCCTCCCTTTTCATTTCCTTTTTCACTTTTCTCTTCTTCATATCTTTTCTTTCTCTCCTTTTCTAACTTTTTTCCTTCTTCCAATTCCTTGTTCTTTCCCCCTTTCCCTTCTCCCTCCCCCCCTTTCTCTTCTCTCCCCCTTTTCTCTTTCTTTTCCCCTCTCTCATCTTTTCCTTCCTCCTTTCCTTTTCCTCTTCCCCTTCCCCTGCCCCCC
>NW_005054734.1:91692-94065 GCF_000277835.1 Geospiza fortis | reverse complement strand
GGACACCGGCATCCCGGGACAGCGGCACAGCGCGACAGCGGCACCCCCGCGGGCAGGGCCCAGCCCCGGCATCCCGGTAAGGACCCCCGGGAGCGGGACCCTTCGGGATGGGGGACACTGGCCCGGGACCCCGGGAGAGAGGAGCCTCTGGGATGGGGGATCCCCCTCAGGGACAGGGAGACTTTGGGATGGGGGATCCCTGCTCTGGGACAGGGACCCTGTGGGATGGGGGTTCCCCCACAAGGGGCAGAGACCGTTTGGGATGGGGGATCCCCCTGCAGGGACAGGGACCCTGTGGGATGGGGGATCCCTGCTCTGGGACAGGGACCCCAGGATTTGGGAGCCATGGGGTGGCAGAGTCGCTCCAGGATGGGGGAGCCCCCAGGGCTGTGGGACCCCCCCCAAGGACAGGGACCTGTGTGGGCCCCAAGCATCGCCCTGTGGTCTCTGTGCCGGGGGACACGTGTGTCCCCTGTCCCAGCAGGGGCTGCCCTGCCATCCCCAGAGGGGGAACAGGGACAGGGGATGGTGCTGGCGTGCCACTGTCACCCTGAACTGTCCCTCTGGCTGGGGACAGCACCGCTGCACAGGAGCCAGGCCCAGGTGTCCTCGGGCTCAGGGGACAGGGGGTGGCACTGACAGGGTGGGGGAAACTGAGGCAAGGGCTGTGGGGACACTTGGGACCAGGGACCGGGCACTGGGGACCAGGGATGGGGTTTGGGGATTGTTGGGGACAAGGACTGGGTTTGGGGACCAAAAAACTGCGGACTTAGGGGACCAGGGACTGGGGGACAAGGGGAGAGGGAATGGGGAACGGGAACTGAGCATCAAGAACTGGACACTGGTGGTCAGTGACAAGCGACCGGGAATTTGGGACCCAGAATTTGGGACTGCAGACCCCCAGAGCCGGGGCTGGACCCCTCCCCAGGCCGGGAGGGGACATGGGAGGGGTCAAGATCCCTGAGCCAGCCACAAAGGGACTGTCACCCTCGTGCTGCGCTCAGCCCGCAGCTCCCGGGGCTCCTTCCCTGCTCCTTAATTTCCCGGCGCAAGCGGAGCTGATTTATGGGAGTTTGACACTATTTTAAGCGTGCGCCTCCGTTTGCCGCTCACCCTGGTTTTAATTACCTCGGCTCTCGCGGCAGGGCAGCGTTCCCGGGGCACAGGCCTGGCCCTTGTTATCCTTGGAAAACCGGGAGCGCGCTTGCGGCCACGGCCGGGGCTGGCGTAAAAATAGGCGCAAAAACCACGGAAAAAAAAAAAAAAAAAAAAAAAAAAAAAAAGGGGGAGAGGGGAGAGAGAGACGGTGAGATCAAGCAGAAGATAGTCACCAACCATGGATCCAGCAGCATTCCGTTGGTCCTTCTTCACCCTGGGCTTTTTGGTGGTGACAGTTCTGGAGTCATTCTTCTGGTGGTACCACCTTTATACAGTTCAAGTTCCAGGTATCCGCAGGACACAGATGCCATTCAAATAATTTAATATGTGTAGGAGCAGATGCTTCCTTTCCCACTGTTTGCAACAAAGGGATTTTTTATTTTCTGGATGCATTAAAAAGGATGTGCTAAACAGGTCTTACCTCTGATCTTTCAGGCCTTACTAGATCTGGAATAAGAGCCTTCTTGATGCAAATGCATCCCTTCTCTGCTTATTTCAAGCTCCATCTGTGGAGGTTTCTTTTAGCTTTAGCAGTGTTTTGAGGTGGGCAACTGTATACTGTAAGTTCTTACAGGTGCCCACAGAAAGAGACTTCATCCTTTGGAGTTTACAAGATTCAAATGGACAAATAGCTAGGCATCCTCAGAGTTCACACTGCTCTGGGAAGGAGGTTGCACTTGACAACACTCAAGATTCAATCCAACATGAATTTTGTTGTGAAAACACAACTTTAATTCCCATTCATTCAAATACACTGTATTTTCATTTTATCTTTAACGGGAGAATATAGACAAGCAGACAAAAAGATAGTTATGCACTAGGGCTCCGCCTAGGGTTAGGGTTCCGAAAACCACAAAGCCCAGAGGTGCAAGCACACTGCAGCTGCAAAAGGCATGCCAAGGAGAACAAAGAACTGCCACAACATGGCTTCTTCTTTTGCTTTCTCCTTTGAACTCTCCGTCAACCAAGACTGCTTTCTTTTCCTTTATATGGGAATTTCTGTAAGTATATGTTTTGCAATGTTTTGTCAAGTTTCCTTTAAAACAAGAACAGACCACAGCCTAAGGAGTGCTCTCTTAAATTTTTTTTCTGAGCCTTACCCATGTGCTGAGAAACTCAGAAAATTTTCTGTTTCTGCTCAGCATTTGGTAAGGCATTTGCTGTGGACAAAGCTTGAAATAACCAGCAAACCTGATGTTCTAAATACACTGAAAA
>NW_005054734.1:90410-90913 GCF_000277835.1 Geospiza fortis | reverse complement strand
ACGTGTCCCCCCCACTTTTTTAGCTGCCTGCCCCTCCTGCCCCCTGGAAAAAAAGCAATAAAAGGATTGAGAGTGGAGCCGGGCCCCCCTTCTGCGGCTGAGGCCGGGCGGCTTCATCACAGGGATGTGCTGGGCTGCCCCCTCCCTGCAGGGCTCCAGGGGAAACTGAGGCACGGGGGGGACATGGGCCTGCTCCGGATTGCTGTGTCCCCCTTCTCTGGGGGTGGCAGGAGCTGAGCGGGGTTGGGGACAAGCTGGGCTGTCCCCTTGTCCTCAGCCCCTGGGGTGCTGTATCGTGTGCCTCTTCCCTTCCCCAGGACCCTGGCCCCTGTGCTCCCCACAGCTTCCTTGTCCCCAAGACCCTGTCCCATGTCTCCTTGTCCCCACGGCCCTGTGTCCCCAAGACCCTGTCCCCATCTCTCCTTGTCCCCGTGTCCCTCCTCATGTCCCCAGCCTCAGGGACAGCCAGAGGGGCAGGCAGAGGGGGCTGGCAGGATTGTCCC
>NW_005054734.1:86019-87985 GCF_000277835.1 Geospiza fortis | reverse complement strand
GGGGCAGTGACCCCGCTCTCGCCGCAGGCGCGATGCTGGGCTCTGCGGGCTGCTCCGGGAGCTGGCCAGCGCCGACGAGGAGGGTGAGTTTGGGCCGCCCGCGGGTCTCTGGTCTCTCTGCGATGCTTTGGCTGGGCCCTGCTGTCCCTGCCCTGTCCCCCGCGGGGCTGCAGGGACGCTGAGGTTCCCTTTGCCCTTTGCCACGTCGAGCCACGCGCTGGCCGTGTGCCGCTGGCTGTCCTCGCTGCACGGGTCCCTGTTCCCACACCTGTCCGTGAGTCATTCCCCTGGCCGCTGCTGCTGAGGGAGCCGGGGGTCCCTGTTCCCACACCTGTCCGTGAGTCATTCCCCTGGCCGCTGCTGCTGAGGGAGCCGGGGGCAACGGGAGCAGCCATTTGGGGTGGGGGGTGGTCCCTTCCCCACTAAAACCCCCCGAAATGCTCCTCCTGGTGATGCCCAGCTCCAGACACTGCTCCTTCCTGCACTGGTGGAAAATGGACGCTGGGAAGGTGTTTGGTGCTCCAAGAGGGGCCCAAATCCAGGTGGGGGAGAGGGAGAAAGGGCTGGGAACTGGGGGTCCCTGCTGCCAGCTCAGTGCTCTCCTGTCCCTGCAGCTGACCAGTGAGGACATGATCGCAGCCTTCTCCCAGGCCGTGGACTGGTGAGTCCTGGGTGTCCCAAAATCACCGTGCTGGGGTCTGGGACCCCCCCGGGGTGGGAGTACAAGGACAGCATGGCCCCGTTTGGGTGGGCTCAGCCATTAAAGGCAGGTATTGCCCCACTGGCTCTGGCTGCCCTGCTTTTGTGCCCTGGTTGGCGAGAGATCAGGGTTAAAGGAGATCAGAGCCTGGAAAATTCCTTCCAATTCCAGCCCCAGGCTGTGGTCACCAACCCCTCAGCAGAGCCCTGTGAATAATTCCCAGAAACAGGGAATTTCTCAAAGAAAATGGTCCCGTTGGGCAGCAAAAAGAAGTTTTATTTCTCTGGGGACTCTGAGTGGGGTCTTTGCCAGCCCAGGGGGTGTTGGGGGGGTCTCACCCTGCCCTGTGCCCCCTCCAGGGCCGGCTGCACAGTCAGGGCCTTCGCCTGGCACCCCCACACCAACAAATTCGCTGTGGCTCTTCTGGACGATTCCATCCGTGTCTACAACTCCAACAGGTGGGGCTTTGTCCAGGATTTGGGCAGCCTGGGGCGGGCACTGCCCTGGGCCCGCTGCCCGGGGCCTCCTCGCCCACCTGGGCACACCTGGGCTCCCGTTCAGCCCTCCCTGCTCCTTCCCCGCTCTGCCCTGAGCCTCAAGAGCTTTGCCTTTCCTTTCGCTGCCTGCTCTACCTCTGGGGACATCCCGGGGCTCACGCAGCCCTGGGGGTGGTGACAGAGCTGGGGGGACAGGGGCTGAGTGTCCTCTGTCCCCCAGGTGTCCCTGCTCCCCCAGGGAATGCCAGTCCCTGCTCAGGAGAAGACTCTGCCGGCTGCTCCTGCAGCCCCCGCAGGTGTCCCCAAGCTGGGCCCTGTCCGGACTGGGGACACCTCGGCTCAGTCACACCAGGTGTGCCCTGGCTCGCCCCGGTGTCACCTGGCTGGAATCCCTGTCCCCTCCCCGGGAAGCACACGGCAGGGCACAGCCCCTCCCCACGCTGCTGTCCCCCCTCACTGCGCTCAGGGCTGGCAGGGGACACTGTGGCTGCACCCAGGCCCTGTGTCCCACAGCTGTGTCACCTGTCCCCTCCCCGCAGTGCCACCGTGCCCTCGCTGAAGCACCGCCTGCAGAGGAACGTGGCTGCCATGGCCTGGAAGCCGCTCTGTGCCTCCATCCTGGCTGTGGCCTGCCAGAGCTGTGTCCTCGTGTGGCACCTGGACCCCACCTCCCTCTCCACCAGGTGACAGCTCCCACCTTCCCTTCCCTTCCCTTCCCTTCCCTTCCCTTCCCTTCCCTTCCCTTCCCTTCCCTTCCCTTCCCTTCCCT
>NW_005054734.1:82879-85781 GCF_000277835.1 Geospiza fortis | reverse complement strand
GTCCCCCGTGGACACGGCCATGCTGGTGAGGACCCTCTGGGGACACCCAGGGACACTCAGGCTGGACACAGGCAGTGCCACCTGGGCCTGAAATGTTCCCTCTGTGTCCCCTAATCCCGGTGTCACCGTTGTCCCCCGTGTCCCCTGCAGGTGTGGGACGTGTCCACCGAGACCTGTGTCCAGCTGCAGTGGTTTGGGGGTGGCGGTGTCACCTACTTGGCCTGGTCCCCCGATGGCAGCAAGGTGCTGGCAGCCACCCCCTCGGCCGTGTTCCGGTGAGCTCCTCATCCCCATCCTCATCCTCACTGCAGAAAATCTGGATCCCAAACCTCCCCCCTGCTCCTGCTCCTGCTGCGGGGGCAGAGTGGGGAATGGCTGGGGGATGGAGCTGGGCACTGTGGATTCCCAGAGCAGCAGGATTGGGGCAGATTCCCAGGAATTCTGCTCCCTAAAGCCTCCTGCATCTCCTGCAGGGTGTGGGAGGCCCAGATGTGGACCTGTGAGCGCTGGCCCACCATCAAGGGACGCTGCCAGGTAGGGTGGGATATTTCCCTCCCAGGGAATCACTTAGGCTGGAAAAGCCTTCTGGGACCACCCGGGCCAACCCCTGGCACTGCCAAGGCCACCACTGACCCCTGTCCCCAAGTGCCACATCCACAAGGCTTTTAAATACCTCCAGGTACGGGGACTCCACCCCTGCCTTGGGCAGCCAGCCCAAGAAATTGTGGAAATTTTCCCTGATTGTGTGGAAATCTTCCCAATATCCAAGCTGAACCTCTCCTGGCACTGCCTGAGGCTGTGTCCTCTTGTCCCTTGGCTGTCCCCTCCCGTCAGGGACTTGTGGAGGGAGAAGTCCCTCCTGAGCCTCCTTTTCTCCAGTCTGAGACACTCCAGGCAGGGGTGGCACTGTCCCAGAGGCAGGGTGACAGGGTGGCACAATGACACTGTCCCACAGACAGGGTGCTGGAGCCCCGATGGCAGCCGGCTGCTCTTCACCGTGCTGGGCGAGTCCGTCATCTACTCCTTGTCCTTCTCCGAGTACCGCGGTGAGTTCGTCCCACCTGGAGCTTCCTGGGGGCTGGGACAGGGTTCCCAAACCACCCCACAGCTTTGGGGTGAGGAGCTGGGACACACAGGGGGTGTATTGGGCTCCCCAAGCACGGAATCTCTGGAGTTCAGGTTTTTCCATCCCTCACGTTGCTCCTCAGTCACAGTTGTGGGGTCTGGAGGGGATTTCAGGGAGACTCCGGTGGCTGCAGATCCAGCTTGGGGGTCCTGGTGTTTGCTGTCCCTTGTCCTCCATCCCAGCCACAGCTGCTCTGAGAAAGAAATAAAGGCATGATCACCTGGGGAATGCAGTGGGATTGGTGGAGTTTGTCCCTTGCAGGGGAGATGCAGGGGCAGGTGGGAGGCTCCAAGACGGCCTCGATCGTGGCAGACCTGTCCGAGACCACCTTCGAGACCCTCTATGGGGAGGAGAGGTGGGTCTGGCTGGGGGGCACAGGGGGGTCCCTGCTCCTCCTGGCAGCCACCCCTCGCTGCTGGGCACAGGGAGGGTCTCTGCCCCCCAGTTTTGGGAATTGTGCTGTTGCAGGATCGGAGGAGAGGTTCATTCCATGGTGTGGGACCCCACCGGGGAGAGGCTGGCTGTGATCATCAGAGGTCAGTCCTGCCCTGTTCCCTGCTTGGCCTGGGACTGCTGCTGCCCTGGGAGAAGGGACGGGGGGGACAAGGGAGAGCCCTCGTGCTGCTGTCCCCCCACAGGACACCCTGAGTGCGCGGGCAGCCAGCCGGCCGTGGCCGTCTCCCCCACCCGCAACAGCCCCGTCTTTGAGCTCCTGCCCTGGTGAGCGGGGGCTCAGGGCTTGGGGGGGTTTGGGTTCATTGCAGGGGGGCTTGGGGGGGTTTGGGTTCACTGGGTTCCTCACTTTGCCCCCTTGGCTTTGGGTTGTTCTTTCCCAGTGCATCCCCTCAGACCCCAAACAGCCCCAGTTCCCTGGAATGTGCTGTTTCCCCCTCAGACCCCAGACAGCCCCAGTTCCCTGGAATGTGCTGTTTCCCCCTCAGACCCCAGACAGCCCCAGTCCCCTGGAATGTGCTGTTTCCCAGCCCATAACCCTGCCTGTCCAGTCCCCTGGAATGTGCTGTTTCCCAGCCCATAACCCTGCCTGTTCCCCCGCCCCACAGCGGCTTCGTGCGGGGTGAGCGCGGCGCCCGGCCCCAGCTCATCTCCTTCCACCCCTGCTTCCCTCAGGGCGCCCTCCTGACCGTGGTGAGTCCCTCCGGGGGCATTCCCAGTCCCAGGGGACACTGGTGGCACTGGGAAGGGGGCTGGGACCGGGGTAAGCCATGGGGGGCTCCATGGAGAGGAGGTTTAACCAGGCCAAGGGTTGGGTGCTGTGTTTTGGGGACAGAGGGGCTGGACCTTCCCTGATCCCTGGGAAGGGACCTGGAGGGACTGAGGGGCAGTGCTGGACATGAGCCAGGTGTGCCCAGGTGGCCAAAAAGTCTGGTGGAATCCTGGCCTGGCTCAGGGCTGGCGGGGCCAGCAGGAGCAGGGGATTGTTTCTCCCCCTGGCCACACCTCGAGTGCCGTGTCCAGGTCTGGACCCCCCAATTTAGGAAGGATTTTGGGATCTGGGGCATGTCCAGAGAAGGGAATGGAGCTGGGGAAGGGCCTGGGGCTCTGGGGGGCTGAGGGAGCTGGGGAAAGGGCTCAGCCTGGAGAGAAGGGGGCTCGGGGGGAACCTCATCAGTTCCTGTATCAAGGCCTGGGCTCCACGCCAAGGGTTTTCCCCATTTCTGTGCTGTTTGGATGCTGAGCCCTGCCCACGCTGTCCCCTGCAGTGCTGGTCCTCGGGGAGGATCTCCCACATCCCCTTCTTCTTCGTCAGCGCCCTGG
>NW_005054734.1:81911-82736 GCF_000277835.1 Geospiza fortis | reverse complement strand
CTCCATGGGCACCCCAGAACCTCCAGGGGCACCCCAGGCCTCCTCTCCCTCCTGCTCAGCCTCCTCTCCCCGCAGGAGCCCCCCGCACCTGCTCAGGGTCTGCCAGTGCTGATCCTGCCCCAATTAAAGGTGGATTTTCCTTCCCTCTCGTCTCCTTTCCTCACCCCGATGGGACTGGAAGATTTTTGGGGCTGAATTTGGGAAGTCCTGTGGGTCTGGAGGGGTTCTGGGGGCTCCAGAGTTGATTTTGGGGTCAGGAAGAGCTTGGAGTGGACTCACAGAAGCTGTTGGTGTGATCCCACTGCAGCCCATGGGCCAGGGCTGCTCTTTTGGGATCAAAGAGCCCCGTTTTGGGGACAGGTGATGGCTGGAGGGGTTTGGGGCAGGGTTTGGCCACACACACAACCCCCAGCTTTGGCTTGAGGGTGAAAAAAAGTGAACCAAACCGCCCAAAATGAACCAATCCCTCCGTGGGTCCCCAAATCCCAGCCCTGGGAGCCCCCCCGGCCCTGCAGGGTGGGGGCAGCAGCCGGGCCCCCCTCGAGGGGATTAACGCTGCTGCTGCTGCTGGGGGTGGCACAGGCAAATCCCGGGATCACAGACCCTTAATCCCGGGATTATACACCCTTAATTCCAGGATTACACTGCACTGGCAGGGAGGATGGGGAGAGCGCAGGGTCCCTTCTCCCCCCATCCCAACAACCCCAGGACCCCCAAAATCCTCCCCCGAGCAAGGGGGAGAGCCCCCCTTCCCCCCCAGAGCATCCAGCCCTTTCCTGAGGCTGGGCAGGATCCGGGGGGACCCCGGAGGGTCCGGGGGGGTCT
>NW_005054734.1:79759-81275 GCF_000277835.1 Geospiza fortis | reverse complement strand
GCTGTCCCTGAGCCACAGCACCCCCAGTGTCACACGCAGCCCCCCGGGACCCCTCAAGCAGCCCCTGCACTGGGCACACACTGTTTTTTACTGGTGCTGGCAGTGCCTCGGAGCAGGGATGTGACAGGAACGGGGTCAAACTCCCAGGAAACGGAGCCAAAACGCCTCTGGCTGTGCTGGCACCCATCCAGCACGGGGGGTGGGTGCTCTGAGACCCCCGGGAGGGGCTGCTGCCCCCCCAGCACAGCAGATCCCTCGGAGAATCCAGGGTCCAAGCGGGAACGGTGCTTGCACGTCCCTTGGACCCCACACTGGGCCAGAGGGTCCCTTTTGGGGTGACCCCGCTGGGGAGGGGGCTCCCGTGCTCTCGGTGCCCCCCCCGAGCTCCAGTGCCCTCCGGGCCATCTCCAGGGCCCCCTCCCGGGTCCGGTTGCCCCCGATGAAGCCGCTGGCGTGGACGAAGACGCAGCCGGGGATTCCGGCCAGCTCGGACAGCGCCTCATCCCGGAGCCCCCGCCAGGCCTCGGGCAGGGGGAGCCTGGGGGGGACACGGGCTTGAGAGTGCCCCCAGCCACACTGGGGGGCGCTGGCAGGGCAGGGGAGGGGTCTCACCGGCTCTGGAAGCTGTGGGGGGCTGTGGGGACGCTCTGCACCCGCCACTGCCCGCCCCGGTCCGGGAACAGCACAAGCAGCAGTGGCCGAGGCAGGGCCAGCTCCTGCTCCAGCTGGAACAGGTGCTCCTTCCAGGGACAGCCACCCTGGGACAGCTCCAGGACCTGCCCGCTGCTGTCCACCTGCAGGGGGGACATGCTGGGGACACACTGGGGACACAGGGGTGACCCCCGACACCACCCTGGGCTCCGTGCCCCGGAACCTGCCAGTGCCGTCCTGCAGGGGCTGTGCAGGATATGGGGTGCAGGGCCCCCCGGGAGGTTTCCACCGAAGGGATTTGACCTCCCCGCGCCCCAATTCTCCCCCAAAATCACAGATTCCCCCAGAGCAGCTCGGCCTTACCTCGAGGCGGCGCCGCACGGCCTCTTCCACCAGCGCCCGCGCCGGCAGCCAGGCCTGGTGGTAGAAATCCAGGCGCTGCAGGAACTCGGTGCCCACCAGCTCCATGGCCCTCCGGAACCCTGCCTGAGGACACGGGGGTCAGCGGTGTCCCCAGGGTCTGTCCCCAGGGTCTGTCCCCAGGGGTGTCCCCACCTCGGTGTCCTGGTCGGGGTCGTTCCAGCGGGGGTTCAGGTGCCCCACGCGGGCGCTCAGGGTGGTGCTCAGGGCGTAGCGCGGCTCCCCCGCCGCCGGCGCGATCCCGTTGTCCATGGCATCGATCTCCTCCACAAAGTTCTCGTACAGCTGGGGACAGCGAGGGGACAGAAACATGAGGAGCAGTGAGGGGACAGCAAGGGAGGACAGGAGGAACAGCAGAGCAAAGCCTGGCTGGAAGCTCAACTGTAGCAGCTGCCGCCGCAAACTGCTCCCCTTTCCCCAGCGAGGACAAGCCCCCGGCAGAACC
>NW_005054734.1:77883-78633 GCF_000277835.1 Geospiza fortis | reverse complement strand
GCGCACGCGCAGAAGGCGGGGCCAAAGCGGCGGTTCGGTGCGGCGAGCGCCCTCTGGCGGGCGGGACAGGGACAGAGGGACAGGGACAGACGGACACCTCCGGGACAGACACACACGGTGCCCGGGATGGCCAGAGACACCGGGATGGATGGACGGACACAAAAGCCCAGGGCTGAGTTGATTTGCCCAAGCAGGAGTTTATTGGCCCGAGCCGGGGACCCTGCGGGGGGGGGGGGCGGCTGTGATAGCTCTTCCCAGGGCTCTGGAGCCCCCCAGCTCCCAAATCCCCTTTGCCAGGGTTTGCTCCGGCCTCCAGAACATGGCAATGGGAGGAGGCCAAGCTGGAATTGGGGTCCCTGCCTCATCCCCGGGGTCCCTGTCCCAGCCCAGGAGTTGTCACCCCATCCCGCAGAGGGGTTCCGCTCCAAAGTGGGGGCGTCTCCTGGAGATGCCCCTGCTCCCTCATTCCCAGGGAGTGCAAACAAAGCTCGTCCTGCTCTTCCCTTTGAGGGTCGAGGACAACATCTTCCCCCCTCGGGGCTTTCTCAGCTGCTTCTGGCTCATCCCAGTTCATCTCCTGGCACTTGCTCTTCCGTACATTCGCAAAAAGAAGGGATTCGAGGCAGCTCGGCCCCCAAACAGCCGCGGAGATGCGGGGAAGCTGCTCCTGGAGCAGCGACCCCAAACCCCGACCCCTGCCCGGGCTCAGCTCCTCCCGCACACCCAGCGCTGGTTCCCCGTCCCCCGGGG
>NW_005054734.1:72227-77578 GCF_000277835.1 Geospiza fortis | reverse complement strand
GGTCAGCGCTCAGGGCAGTGCTCTGGTGGGATTCCCTGCCTTTTGGGGCTTTTTGTGGTCTGAGCTGATTCCCTTCCCTTTCACCCCTTTTTATGGTCTGGGGGGATTCCTTCCCCTTCACCCCTTTCTAGGGCTCTGGGGGGATTCCCTGCCTTTTGGGGCTTTTTAGGGTTTGGGCAGATTCCAACCCTTTTGGGGCTTTTTAGGGTTTGGGGGGATTCCCTCCCTTTCACCCCTTTTTAGGGTTTGGGATAATTCCCTTCCCTTTTGTCCCTTTTTATGGTCTAGGGGTTTTCCCTTCCTTTCATCCCTTTTTAGGGTCAGCCGTACTTATGGGTTTTTCCTCTCCCTTCTGTGGGTTTTTAGGATTTGGGGTTTTCCCCCTCCCTTCTGTGGGTTTTTAGGATTTGGGGTTTTCCCCCTCCCTTCTGTGGGTTTTTAGGATTTGGGGTTTTCCCCCTCCCTTCTGTGGGTTTTTAGGGTTTGGGGTTTTCCCCCTCCCTTCTGTGGGTTTTTAGGGTTTGGGGTTGGTCTGTCCCTACCTGGGGACAGGATGCAGATGGCCATGAGCAGCACGTGCTCCTCCTCATGCAGGTTCAGCTTCTTCAGCCCCACCTGGAACTTCACCAGTGGCTCCAGCAGGTCCATGCTGTGCCCGGCTGTGGAGAGAACAGGGCCTCAGGGGGGCTCTGGAAAAGGCTCTTCTCCTCTGGAAGGGGATTTTTCCCTTTGGACGGGGATTTTTTGAGACACATTGGGGTGGCGCTGGGGCCATTGAGGAGGTGGCACTGGAGCCACTGAGGTGCCACTGCAGACCTTGAAGCACCACTTGTCACCTCCCAAACCCCCAGAATTTGGGGCAGGAGCCACCCCCATTCTCAGGCAGGTGCAGAGAGAAGGCCCAACGGGGACAGTAGGGCATTTCAGGATTTGGGGCTGGGGCTCCCTCACCTTGCGTGACGTCGCTGACCCTGTACTTGAAGTCATTGCTGCCGCAGGTCCAGGACATGTCCTCGAGGGTGAAGGACTCGTTGGAGCGCAGCATGATCACCTCCATGGCGCTGCACTTGAGCAGCACGATCTGGTCCTCCACAGACAGATCCCTGCGGGAGGATGTGCCCTCTGGGTGGGGGTCGGGCTGCTCAGGGGACACAGGGGACACAGGACAGGGCCAGGAGGAGCTGCCACCCCCAGCCTGCTCACCAGCCCCTCAGCTGAGGCTCCCTCCCCAGGAATTCCCATTCCAGGGGTTATTTAAGGTGCGTTTTTGTCCCAAATCTTAGAATGAGCAGAGCCTGAGGCCCCTCCTGGGCCCCTCGGGTGCTGCAGGAGCTCTGGGTGGAATCTGTGTGTGTTTTCCAGGGTATTGGAAAAAGGGGAGAACCCCGGGGAGAGGGAGAGACAGAGAGCAGAGCTGGGAAGGGAACAGGGCTGAGGAATGGCTGGGAAGGGCAGCACAGGATTCCCAGGGGCAGGAAGTACCAGATCTGGGATCCGCAGCCTCACCTGAATCCCGGGATCATCTTGGCAAAGCCGATCACCTTCTGGATGCTGTAGCTGACCAGGTCAGCCAGGTGTGGGAGCATGGAGAGCTGGGAGAACTCCAGGTTGACCGAGGAGCTCTCGTCCTGCTCCTCCTGCAGCGCCAGGCTGGGGAACGGCGGCGGCTCCGCGGGGTCTGCGGGGACAGCGCTCTGAGCACCCCGGTGAGCCCCCCAGAGCCGAACAGAGGCTCCGCAACCCCAAATCTGGGTCGAGGGGCTGCATTTCTGACCCCTGGAGGGGTGGGGGCAGGGAATCTGGGGGCTTTTGAGGCCAGGTTCTCCACAGGGTGTTGGGTTGGGATCCCGGTCTGGGAATGTGGGATGAGGAGGAAGAGGAGCAGGGCAGAGCCTCGTGCCAGGGTTAATTTGGGCTCTGGCACAGCCCTTCACCTCCCCTGGGATTTGGGGAGGTTTGAGGTGTCACCTCCAGCCCAAGCCGAGTCCTGGGGTCCCTCCCTGGCTCCCAGTCCCAGTTTGGGGCCAGGAGGAGCTGGGGCACACCTGGGAATGTGCTGAAGGCCTCGGAGCTGAAGAGATCCGAGGAATCCTCCGAGGACAGGTCCTGGGTGAGCAGGGACGAGGATTTTGTGGCCCCTCTGCTGCTGGGGTGGCTCCTCACAGGGGGCTGGGGGAGAAAGCAGAGAAAAGTTCTTGAGGAACAGGGCTGGCAGAGGGGTCTGTGGATTTTGCAGGGGGAATTTGAGGGATGAAAGAGATTTTTTGGCGTCAGTACCCGGAATTTGGTGAAGTCAGCGTAGGTGGGGTCATAGGTTTTGCGATGGGCCTCGAGCAGGATGTCGATGACTTTCTGCTGCTCCTCTGAGAGTTTGGGTTTGAGGCTTTCCCTCAGGGCTTCCTCCTCCTTCCTCTTCAGGATCATCTCCCTCTTCCTCTGCACCTCCTCGTCAGTAAGGATGACTGGGAGAGGAAGAGGGGCAGAAGTAGGGATTGGAGCTGCTGGATGCCACACCCAGCCCCTGGAAAATCCCTTTGTGCCCCTACAACAGCTTGGCCCCGGTTTCCTGCCGTGCCCAGGAGGTTTTTGGTGCTTTCAGGGGAGGCTCTGGGGGCACCGAGGCCGCGCCAGCCGTGCCCGCTCTGCTCCCTCCCTGTTTGCTCAGCCCTCTCAAATCCCCAAACCCTCGGCTCCCAGCTGCCACCAGGGGTGTCCAGCGCTGCTTCAGGGCAGATTTAATCTCATTTTTAAGGTCAAGGCACTCAGGGCTGGGGATTTATGGCTTTTATTGGGGTGGCGGCGCTCAGCAGCGGCCAAAGGTTGGGCTCCACGCAAGGCTGGGCCTGTTTGTTCTGGGAAAAGGAGCAGCTGAGGGCAATTTGGGCTCAAATCTTCACTTTTTGATCAACCACTGCAAGCCCTGAGCAGCCTCAGAGGGGCTGGGAGGGACAAAGGCAGCGGGGAGCTGCAGAAATCTCTGGGGCCACAGCAGAGCCCCCTCAAAGCTCTGTTTGGAGGAGGAGGAAAGGAAAAAGGAGTTCCCTTTCCTCAGCCCTTTCTGCAGGGACACCCCAGGGGCTGTTTCTGAGTGTTCTGGCGCAGGGACCCCGTGCTGGGAGGGCCAAGGTGGAATTTGGGGCGAGAGGTCAGCGGGAGGAGCTCGAGGCAAGGAGGCCTCGGCCTCGCCGGCTCCTTTGGCCGAGGGCGATTTTCCATTCTCCATTTTCCATTCCCCAGCCTTGCACAACCTCACAGGGGCCTGGGACACCTCAGGAGGGGCTGCAAAGTTGCTCCCACCTCCACCATCGGGGAGGAAAATCAGGATTTTGCCATTTCCCCTTGCCAGTTTTTACCACAGAAAGCATCAGATCCACAGGGGCCTGCTCGGGGTCACCCACCCGGCGCTGCGCAGAGAGCAGGAGCTGCTAGAAATCCCGTTTTTAGGGATTATTAGGGAAGGATCCAAGGGAGCCCTGACATCGCTGAGGGACAGGCAGCTGGGAGAAGGCAGTGAAGGGGTAATTCCACATTTTTTGGCGTCCCAGCAGGTGGGAAAGGCCGGATTTCCCAGGCCACCCTGTGAGGAGGGGACAGGCCCTGGCTGAGAATTCCCAAATCCCAAGGCCTGGGGGGATTTTCTCTGCCCTGCTTGTCCCCAGACAGGCAGAAAACCACAAATATTTGCCCAAGCTGGGGGCTGGAAACGCCACGTGGTGACCTGGGCCTGACACAGGGCTGGGAGAGTTGGGGTCGCCAAACCCCTCAGCTGGGCAGACCCAGCTCCTCCTGCCCCAAACTGGGACAAACCCCAAATTCCAGAGGTGGAGAAGAGTCCAAATTATCCCCAGCTCAAGGGTCTGCCTTGCTCGTCTTCCTCTTCTTCCTCCCTACCCCACATTCCCAGCCCTGAATTCCAGCACCCTGTGGAAAACAAGGCCTCAAAACCTTCCTGATTCCCTTCTTCCACCTAAAAATAACCCCAACCCTTCGTCCTCCCTCATTTTTCCAGCGGCAAAGTCCATTTTTAGCTATTTTTAGCCTGTCTGGGTCAGTTTTGGTTAATGCAGGCAGGATTTGCTAACGGGGCTGTTTACACGTTAACTCCTGTGGGGAAAACGTGGAGAAAACCTGGAGAAAACCCCCTGGAACTGCTGCCCAGCAACCTGCCAGCCCTTCCTGGGTAATTAATTGGCTGCTGGTACAAATTAAAGCACTTCCCTCATTAGGGGCTCCCCACAAAACAGGGACAGCTCCCCAGAATCTGGGGACAGCCAGGGTGGGATGTGGCCTGTTCCTCCCTCATCAACCTGCCAATCCCAAAGAATAAAATCCAGGGATTCCCATCAGGATCATTGAAAATGTAAGCATTTTTTGCCTCACAAACACTCCAAATTCTGATTTTCTGGAGGCCCTGGGGTGACATCAGGCTCTGTTTGCACCCTGTTTAGCACATCAGGGAAAGGGCCCTGCTTCCATAGCCTGAATTTCCAGCTCCATGGACACCCTGGCCACAATCTCCCAGCAGAAAATGTTTGGTTGGAGCTGTCCAGGAGCACCCAGCTCCTCCCCAGCACCTCAAACACGCTTTATTTTTAAAAGCCACTTATCTCTAAATACACCCGGAGAAAACAAACATTTGGGCCACATTTGTGTGTTTGGACTGGGCTTAAAAACCGCTTTAATTCCCTCTGCTGTTGACTTAAGTCCCTGCTTTATCCCGCATGGAAAAAAGGGTCAGACAAAAAAAATCCCAGAGGGAGAAGAGGAAAACCCAACCCAGCTCCATGGGGATGGGGAAGCTCATCCACCTCTCCCCGTGGAGCCTGGAAAATGCTGGAAAAGAGAATTTTCAGAGCCATTGGGAGCCATGGAGCTGATTTTCCTCAAAAAACCCCCAGGAGAATCCATGAGAACACAACTCTGGGATGGGAAGGAATCATTAAACCAGCCCCTCTCAATCATTACCCGCTGCTTCCTCTGCCCTTTGCATCCCCGGGAGGTTCCCTGTGGCACCAGGGAGGTGGCAGAGGCACGGCCCCAGCCCCATGAGCATTCCCTGGGGCTGGACACTCACAGCCGTGCACACTCACAGCTGTGCACACTCACAGCCCTCACACACGCACACTCACAGCCGTGCACACTCACAGCCGCGCACACTCACACTCACAGCCCTCGCACACTCACAGCCCTCACACACGCACAGCCGTGCACACTCACACTCGCAGCCCTCTCACACTCACAGCCATGCACACTCACACTCACAGCCGCGCACACTCACAGCCCTCGCACACTCAGCCCTCGCACACTCACACTCGCAGCCCTCGCACACTCGCAGCCCTCGCACACTCGCA
>NW_005054734.1:71632-71975 GCF_000277835.1 Geospiza fortis | reverse complement strand
CCACCGCCATGCACCCTCACAGCCGTGCACACTCACAGCCCTGCACACTCACACTCAGCCGTGCACACTCACAGCCCTCACACACGCACACTCACAGCCGTGCACACTCACAGCCGCGCACACTCACACTCACAGCCCTCGCACACTCACAGCCGCGCACACTCACTCACAGCCCTCGCACACTCACACTCCTTCATCATGCCGATGTCCAGGCAGCGTTTCAGCCGGCAGGCCTGGCAGTGCCGCCGGTTGTCCTTGGTGATGTGGCACTCCCCGCTGAAGGGACAGGTGAACATGGCCTTCCTCTTCATGCTCCTCCTGGAAAAGGGACAGAAACCCTTTT
>NW_005054734.1:64156-71622 GCF_000277835.1 Geospiza fortis | reverse complement strand
CCTGCTGGTTTGGCTGATGCTCAGAGCATCAGCTGGGCTGGGAGCTTCAGGCACTGCTGGAAAAGGAAAATTTCCCCCAGGGAAACACCCAAGGGTTTATCCCAAAATGGTTTGGGGGAAATGACCTTAAACCCAGCTTGATCCCCTTCCACTAAACCAGGCTGCTCTAAGCCCAGCCCAGCCTGTAGGTTTAAGAAGGTTTTTGGGTCTAAAGAGGGATTTTTAAGACCAGGAAGGTGGAAGGATTGCAGGATTACAGAGAAACCCCCCCGGCAGCAAAATAAACCCGAGCTGGGGCCGTGTGGTTTAAACCCAGCCGCCCTAAGCCCGGCTTTGCTGGCAGAACTGGCCCGAGCACATTTTGGGTGTGCAGGGAGAGGAATTCTCGCTGCAGGACACAGAGAAAGGAGCCTGAAAATGACAACCCTGAGCTGCAGGGAAACCACAGTGGAATGGGAACGTGGAGCCACCGGGACAAAGGGTCAGAGCCAAAATAACCCAGGGAAAAGGGTCAGAGCCTGCCAGCACAACGGGGCAGAGCCAAAACCTTCCAAGGAATAATGGCCAGAGCCAGAATTTCCGAGGAAAAAGGGTCAGAACCTTCCAGGACAAAAGGTCAGAGCCAAAATCTTCCTGGGGTAAAGGGTCGGAGCCAAAATATCCCAAGGACAAAGGGTCAAGGCCAGAAACTTCCGAGGAAAAACGATCAGAATCTTCCTAGAGCCAGGGTTTCCCAGGCAAAAGGTGGTAGATGGGATATTGGGAAGACATTCCTCCCTGTGAGGCCCTGGAATAGAATTCCCAGAAAAGCTGTGGCTGCATCCCCATCCCTGGAAGTGCCCAAGGCCAACACTCAGATAAAAAAGTGGGTAAAAAATATCAAAACTGCGTAAAAAAAAGTATTAAGTAGGGGTAAACTATGTCAAATATAGGTTAAAATATCAAATATGGGTAATCAAATAAAGTATTCAGTAAAATATAAAGTAAAATATTTAAAAATGGGTAAAAGAATAAAATCTGGGTAAAAATCTTCAAGATTTCCTCTGACTGCAGCCCCAGGAACTAAAAGCTGCTTTTAGAAAGGGAGAGGTAAACAAAGTGGCTGCACTCTGCCTTTTCCCGCTGGGAATTTGGGATTTTTGGGAATTTATCTCAGAAAAAATGGATGGCAGGGCCTTGTTTCCCCCCATTCCTCCAAAACCTTTGGAATTTTGCTGCTCCCAGTGGGGAAACACAATCCCAGTGCTTGGAATTCAGCCCTGGACACCCCAAAATCCCCAGTTTTGGTGTACAAAAAGCTTCTTTTTTTTCCACAAAAGGCTGGGAATGCACAAACAACGAGGCCTTGGAGCAGGGAAAAACATCCCCAGGGCTCGGGGCAGGCCAAAAATTCCAGGTTTGGAATGAAAATTGCAGCTTGGGTGGCTCCGGAGGCTCCCAGGGTGACACCGGAGCCGAGCTGGGCTGGAATTCCATGGGAACCTTCCTGAGCCACCCATTCCCAGGCGGATTTGGGATCCCAGGGGCTAAAAATAGAGAATTCCAAGCGTCATTCCTGGCCTGGAATGAGGGATTGGTGCTGGGAGCTGGGGAGGGCTTCAGCAGGGCCTGGGGATGGGGGCAGGATTCCCAAGGGGGACAGCAGAATTCCCTGGAAATACTGGATTTTGGGAAGAGCTGCTCCAGGGGATCCCCTGTCCCTCCTCATCCCCCAGTCCCAGAGTTATTTTGAGATTTTAGGGCTTTTTTTAGGGATTTTTGGGAAAAATCCCAATTTGCGACCCCAGGGGAGTTTCCCACACTCCACCTCTTTCCTGGAGCGCTGCAAGGCTCCCAGATCCATGAAAAACCCTGGAGAAACAGGGAAAAAACCCCATCCCACAAAAGAAATCAACCATTTCCCTCCCCTTTACACCATGGGAATGCGGCACCACCGGGAATTCTGGGCCTGTTTCAGCACCCTGTTGGTTTTCCTTTGGGACTCCCAGGATTTTTTTGGGATGGGGGAGTGCAAAGCTCCCAAAACCACGAAAAACCCTGGAGAAACAGGGAAAAAACCCCATCCCACAAAAGAAATCAACCATTTCCCCCCCCCCCTTTACACCATGGGGATGCGGCACCGCCTGGAATTTCAGCACCCCATTGGCTTCCCCTTGGGACTGCTGGGTTTTTTTTGGGGTGGGGCATTGCCGGAGACCCAGGCCCACCTGAAGAAGCCCTTGCAGCCCTCGCAGGTCATGGCGTTGAAGTGGAAGCCGGTGGCTCTGTCCCCGCAGACCCCGCAGACCCTGGGCACGCTGCGCTCGCACTCCGCGGCGGCATCGGCCACCGAGGTGCTGCAGGCGGCGTCCATGCCTGCGAGGGGGAAAAAACAGGATTTGGCGTGGATTTGCTTTCAATTCCACCTGATCTGGCCCAAACTCGGGGGCTCGGTGTAAAATGATCCCTAAAATCTAGGATTTTTCCTTGCATTCCCCCTGATTTGGGGCAAAATCAGGGGTTCAGTGTAAAGTTATCCCTAAAATTCAGGATTTCTCCTTGGATTCCCCCTGATTTGAGCAAGGAATTTTTATTCCCATTGGCTCTGGGCATTAAAACCGCCCCAAAAAAAATTCCGATAGGTTTTTGGGATTCTGGAATGCTGGGAAAGCCCTGGGGTTGGGAGAGGCTCACTAAACAACCCCAAGGCTCCTTAAAAATTCCTGGTGCCTCTGGAATATTTTCCTTTAAAAAAGCAGGAAAAAAAAAAGTGCTTTTTTCCCATTCCAAACCTGCCCATTCCCAAATTCCAGCTGCACCTTTAAATCCATTAAATCCCATTAAACTCCCAGTTAAATAATTCCCTCTGCTTTGGGGCTGTTTTCCAGGGATTCCTGAGGGGGATTTTGGGCCAAGATCCGGATTTTGGGGAATTCCCTGGGACAGCATTCCCAGCTGTCCTCTGCCACCATTCCCAGCCAAAGCCTGGATTTTCACCTTCATTCCTTTAATTCTTTTGGAATTTTGCTTTCATTTTGGATTTTCCCAGCCGGGCCTCGGGGTTGGGGCTGGGCTGGAGGATCCCCAGACAAAGAATTCCCAGAACCCCACAGGAGCTTCTGCGCTGGGACATTCCAGATGGATAAAAATCCATGGAAAGCTGGGAGAGGGAAGGGGTGAAAGTTTCCCAACGGCATCAGAGCAAAGAGCAGGGACAGATCCAACGCCCCGGGAATTCCAGCCGGGAAAAACGAGCCTGGCAACTCCCGAGCTCCCAGCCCTGGCACAGGAGGGAACTCTGGGGGGAGGAATTTGGGATCCACAGATCCTGGTTTTCTCTCTATCCCGTAAAAAATTTGGAATATTCCAGGCTAAACCCTTGGATTGCCATTCCCTGGGCTCCAGACACATCCCACTGCTCCTTCTAAATGGGAAAATCCAACCGAGCCCAGCTTTTCCCGGGATTTTACCCCAGAGAAAGATCCCCCCAGCACCACTGTGGTCATTCTATGGAGAAGCTTTCCCCCTTTTCCAAGGAGAAATTTTTAAAAAAATCCAGGAATGGGAATTTTTCCCACAGAATCTTCCCTGGTGTCTCCTGAACCCTTCCTGGATTTCCTCCTCCTGCCCCAAACCCTTCCCCTTGCTCCTTCATTCCCTAATCCCTAATTTCAGGCTGTCCAAGTCCTTCCTCTCACATCCCAGACAAAATCCGGGGAAGGCTGACAGGCAGAAGCTGCCCCTGCTTGTGGGAAATTCCAGAACTCCTCCGGAGCTTCTCCCTGGATTTCGAAACATTCCCAAACAGGTTTTTGCCCCGTCACCCTCCGGAGAGAGAAAGCCACCCCGGGAAATCACAATTCCCAGGAATTGCCAACATGGATTATTTTTTTTTACTGTCTCGAGCCTCCCTTGGGGCTTTTTTTATTTTTTTGCCCCAGAGGGAGGAAAATTCCAGCAAATTTCCAGCAAAATTCTCCTGAAATCTGCCCCGAAAACAGGGATTGGGGAGAGGAGCTGGAATTTGGGGAATTCCAACCTTAAATGCCGGGATTGAAGTAAGGATTACCTGAAGATGCTGGGACAGGACCCCTGGGAAGGTTTAGGGTGGATTTGAGGGAAAATTCCTGATCCAGAGGGTGGAAAAGCCTCCCAGGGAATGCACAGGGCCCTGAGGCTGCTGCAGCGCAAGGAATTTTTGCAGAATGCTCATGGATATTTGGGATTTTTGTGTCCAGCGCAGGGCCAGGGGTTGGAGTGGATGATCCCAACTCGGGATTTTCCAGGATTCCAAGGAAGAGTCTGGAATCCACGGCCTTGGGATCCCACGGGGGGTCGGGGCCTTTCCAGGAACGAAACAGCCCCAAAGTCCCAATTTTGGTGCCCTGTCCCAGGCAGTGTCCCCAGGACAGGCAGGACACAAATCCAGGTTTTTCCCGTGGAATTCTTGGAGGGTCCCAGCCCCTCAGGAAGGGATTGTAGAGCCCAGCACTCCCTCAGGCATAGGACACCAGGAGGAAATGGGAAAAGACCCCAAAATTCCAGAAAATCTGTGCCGGGAAGGGCTCTGCCTATGGAAAAATTCCCAAAGCAGAGGTGGAAGGGCTGCACCAGCCCCACACTGAGGACTAAAATCCTCTTTTTGTGCTGGAAACAGCCCCGGAAGAGCCCTGGGAAGGCGTGAAGCCACACAGGTGATTCCCAGCTGTGGCAATTCCCAGGAAATCTGGGATTTGCTGTCCCCTCCCAGGTGAGCCCCAGGCCAGGGGACCTGTCCTAAAAGTAGAGCTGGGCCCTGTCAGGCTCTGGAACAGGGGATTTTTGGCCATGGGAGGGATATCTGGGAGGAGGAATGGATTTTAGGGAGCTCCCTGGGGCAGCACAGAGCCCAAATCCCCGTCCCTTCCCTGGGAGGAAACGGGGATTTTCACAGAACGTCCCCCTTGGAGCTGGAAAAGGAACCTTTGGAGGCCCCACAGCCCCGTCCTTTCCCTTCCCTGGGATGTGCCCGCTGGAAAAGGGAATTCTCATTCCCCAGAAGCTCAACCTGCCCAAGGAGGGAGGAGGAGGAGGAGGAGGATGATGCAGCAGCCGGAGCTGTTGCCGCCTGGAATTGGGAAATTGGAGCAGCAGCCACGCCTGGGGCACGGAGAAGGTGGGAAAAGCCTCAGGAAACGGCTCGAACTTTTCCAGAGAAAAATGGGGGAGGCTTCATGTGCCAGAAATCCCCTTTTCCCCGCCGGGCAAAGCAGGAGCAGGCTCAGGAATGGCTCCAGGCAAGGGAATCCCTGCCCAGGGCATCCTGGAGCAGCTCCTGGGGTTCCTGGGAAGGAGGAAACGCCTTCGGCGCCCGGATAAAAATCCAGGTGTTGTTTTCCACCCTTTGCCGTTTATTAGCAGGGAAGAAGGGCGAGGGTTGAGCTGATAAGGGCCAAGATAAGAGAAATGGGCCCAAGGGGGAGCTGAGTCAGCAGAGGCTGGAAATGAGGAGGTGGCACCGGGGACATCCTGGCAGTGCCACCCCCGGCACATTTTTGTTCCGCTCACACCTCAGTTTAATCTTAATTTCCCTGGATTTTTGCTCCTCTCACCCTTCACTTTCACCATCTCCCTGAATTTATTTTAGTTTTAATTCCCAGAACCATTTCCATTCCTATTCCTCTCCTTTTTAGGCTCCTATTTCCATCCCAGCCCACCTCCAGCCAGGATTTTCCCTCTCCCAATCCCTGGCAATTCCAGAATTTCCCCTCAGGGAGCTGGGGCCAGGCTGGCTCTGCTTTGGCTCGGCCACAAGAAGTTAAAAATTATTCTCTGGAGCAGGATTAGCCATTAAATGGGGAAAAAAACCACCTGGATTTTCCATTTATTCCTCCTAAACACAGCGGGGTTCAGGGAAACAAACCCCAGCCGTGACCCCAGGTGTGTTTTTACCTGGGAAAAAATCTGATTTTTGGAATTTTTGTTATTGCTAGGACATCTCAGTCCTGATCTGGTCACGCCCTGGAGATCTGGGGCAGACATCTCCTATCATCCTCATCATCATCTGCATCATCATATCCCAGATTTTCCTTGCTCCAGGACTCCAGAGGGAATCAAATCTCACCCTGGCATTTTCCCCCTTTATTTCACCCCATTTCCACCAGGTCCAGCCCAACACCAGGGCTTTTAAAACTTTATTTAACTTTATTTACGCCATTTTTGCTCCCCTTGGTTTCCCCATATTTCCCTGGATTTCTTTCCATTCACCCTCGGGTTTAATTTTAATTCCCCTGGACTTTTCTCCCCTCACTGCCCGATTCCCCTGGATTTAATTTTAATGTCCTGGGATTCCTGCTCCCCTTGATTTCCCCATCACTTCCCCGGATTTTCCCTCCCTCTTCCCTGGGTTTAAACCCCAATTTCCCGGGATTTTTGCTCAGCTCACACCTTGCTTTCCCCATCACCTCCCTGGATTTTTGCTCCCCTTGGTTTTCCCGGGATTTCTCCCGGGTTTAACCGCAATTTAAACAGCAATTTCCCGGGATTTTCGCGTCCCGCCGCTCCTTCCCCAGCCGGAGGAAGATGAGTCACGGGCGGCTCCGGGGGAGGAGGAGACGCCGCAAAAACGTCGCTTCTCCCGAAAACCTCTTTCCGAGAAAAAACACCCAACTTTTCTCAAAGCTCCAGCCTTGAAAAGGAGAGCAAGGAGCGGCTCAGCCGCCTCTGCCGACCCCAAACCGCCCCAAAACCACTTCTGGGATGTGGAGAGGATCCCTCAATTCCTGGTGCATAAAAATCCCCCCGTACCTTGATTTTCCTGGGGCTGGCACGGCTCGGGATCCTCCAAAATACGGGAAGGCACTGGGGAATCAAGAAGTAGGGTGATTAATGCTGTGCCGAGGGGCTCAGCCCCCCAAAAACACCCAAAAAACCCCGAATTGGGACCTCGAACGTGGGTTTAAATGGGGTGCTTAATCATGAGAACAGCCAGAAACCCCAAAATCAACATTACAGGAAACGCTAAAATCACCTTACAGGAAACTCTAAATTCACATGAACGCTCCCACGGCAGCCAGGAACCCCAAAATCACCTTACAAGAAACCCTAAATTCACATTAACACCCCGCGGCAGCCAGGAACCCCAAAATCACCTTACAAGAAACCCTAAATTCACGTTAACACCCCACGGCACCCCGGAATTTCCCGATTTCGAAGGCCCCCCAAAAAGGGGGCGCCCCAGAGGGGGGAGGACAGCGGTACCTTTCCGGGATGTGGGGACCCCCCGGAACACCCCAGAACTCCCGGATTTCTGGGGGTGCTCGGGGCTGAGCCCCCCAAAGCCAGGAGCCACCCCCAGAACAGGACGGGGACACCCCGACCCAAAGGGGGATCCGAATTTTAGCGGGTAAAGCCCCAAGACCCCCCAGTTTAGGGGGTCACGGGAAGTCGGGGGGGGGGGCACAGGGGACCCCCGGCCCCTCCCAGGGCACTGGGGGGGGGAGACACAC
>NW_005054734.1:60473-63291 GCF_000277835.1 Geospiza fortis | reverse complement strand
CCTCCCGAAAGCCCGATGAGTTCTGGCAGCTGATCCAGCTCCCAGTGAGTGCTCGGTGCTGCACCGGGACCGAATAAACGGTACCGGAGTGCCACCCCCAGCACTCCCGGCTCCCGGCAGGCTCCGGCTGCTCCCGTTGTCCCCACAGACCCCGAGGGTGATCCCAGCCTGGGGACCCGCAGGACACCTGGATTTGGCTGCTCCTGAAGGATCTGAGAGTGTTTGGGACAGAGCAAGAACCGACCTTGACCATCCAAAATCCTCTTATTGGTGACTTGGAATGTGGGATTTTGGGCAGAGCCAGCTCAGCTCACCCCAACCCAAGGATTGGGCACGCTGCACCCCAGTCTGAAAAATCGGGATATTCGGCAATTTCCCCTTTTCCTTCCTCAAATCCCCAGCCGGGGTGCAGCCACCTGCAGCACCGAATAAAGCAGCGAGAGGAGCTCCCAGAGAACCCCTGCTGCTGCTCCAGGGTTTATCGGGTGTCCCTTAAACCCAAAATCCCCGGAGCAAACGAGCCCCCGGCGCAGCAGAGCCCCCGCAGCCGCGGGCACCGGGTTCAGCCGCCGCGGTTTGCGTGGGGAAAACACTTCGAAATAGCCTTTAAATTGATTTAATGAGGCCGAGGAGGGGAAAACAACGTCTAGGAAGAAATGGGAGCTCATCAGAGGCAATTTCGTGGCGCGGAAGGATTTCGGGAGGGTGGGGAGTGGTGGAAGCTGCTTATCCCCATCCCGATGCTTTTGGGATCTTTCCATGATCTCTTTCCGTGCCAAAAAAATGTCCCAAAATCTCCCAAGGCTTTTCCCCACTGACACAGCCATGCACCAGACCAGCGGGACTCCTTTTCCATTCAAACTTTTACCTTTTTCCCGGCAGGAATCTGTGGCCCCCTGAGCTCTGGGGAAAGTTTGAGGCCGAGGAGGGTTTGGATTCCCTCCCTCTCTCCTGATTCCCTGCTGCTTTTCTGCCCTCCATCCACCCGGCACGAGGGGTTTGGGGCCAAATCCCTGCTCTGCTCCGCATCCCCGCGACAGCCAGCACGGGCAGGATTCGGGAGGATTTAATTCCTGCACGGAATTTCATTCTTGATTGGAAATTCCAAGAGCTGTGAGCGGGAGCCGCGGTTTTTGTGCTGCTGCAGCCTTGAGAAAGGGATCGGCGGGGCTGGGAGAGGAGGAGGAGGATGGCCCGGGGATGTGGAGTGGCAGGAACTGGGATCTCCAGATCTTCATGGGATGGCTTGGGCTCGGCAGGGACCCTTAGGATCGTCATTGCCACCCCGGAACTGTCCCTGCACGGGGCTTGGAGCGCCTGGGGGGCGGCACGTGTGGGACAAACGGAGCTGGATGAGCTCCAAGCTCCCTCCCAAAAAATCCCGCGATTCCACGACCCCTTTCCAGGGCTCATAAATCCCTGCAGGACACACGGAAAAGAGGGGAAAAGCCCAAATATGTGATATTTCCCTGTCCTTGGAGCAGCGCTCCCTCATCCCGGGGCTCCTCCGGGGTGGCTCCGGGCTCGCCCCATCCCGGGAGAGCGGAGATTTCCCGGGAAGCGCTTCCACAATCGCGCCTGCTGGCTGCAAAAGGGGCTTTCCCCCCTTCCGCCCACTCCCGCTGGGTTTGGGGGCAGAAAAAACTTGGTAAAAACACCGGGATCCAGCCCGGGACGCGCCAGGAGCCGAGAGGAGGCTGCGGGGGGAATTTTCGGTTCTTTTTCTGCTCTGGGAATTCTCTGCGGGGTCGAGCTCGTCCCGCAGCGCATCCCGAGGGACTGGCAGGGATTTCTCTTTTCCCAATCCCTCTCCCTGCTCCTTTTCCAGCCCCTCATGCCGCAGCCGCCGGGACGGCGCGGGAAGGAAGGAGAGCCGGGAATTCTCCCCCCGCCTGAAATTTCGCTCCTGGGAAGGAGAGAAGAAATGATCCATAAAATTTCCATGGGACACGCACAGGCCGGGCAGGCGGTGCCTCTGGAGCTCACAAAATATTTTAATTTTGCCGTGAATTTGATTTTGATAGTTTGGGTGATTGGGAGAGGGAGGGATTTCGTTTTCCATCCGTTTTCTCTGGGGTGTGGCGGGAAGGAGTCCCACGGGAGGGAATTTACTGAAGGAAAACGGACCCGGGAGCTGTCGGAGCTGGGGGGGAGGTGGGAGGGAATGGCCTGGGGGCGTTTCCCCAGAAATTGAGGGGTGCTGGAGGTGATGCTGGGCTGGCCCGGGGCGGGCGGGCTCGGACCGCTCGGGCCCGCTCCGTACCGGGACAGGGGGCTCGGACCGCCCGGGACCGCTCCGTACCGGGACAGGGGGGCTCGGACCGCTCGGGACGGCTCTGTCCCGGTGTGGGGCCGCTCCGTGCCGGGAGCAGGGCTCTCCCACTGGTGCGGCCCGAGTCTGTGCTGGTCTGAGGGGGCTCATTCTGGGACAGGGATCCCCAAACTGGGGCTCATGCGCTCCATACTGCTTCCAGCCCCCCATCCCCCGCGCATGCGCCCTCCAGACGGGACGCCCCAGCCGTGCGCACGCGCGCGATTTACGTCACGCCCCGCCCTGCCACATCCTGCCACGCCCAACCGGAACTACGCGTTGCTTCTGCGCGTGCGCGATGCCGACCACGCCTATCACATGCAAATGAAGGGTGTGGTCAGCGTCCCCACCCCTGGGAATTGGCGCGTGAGCTTTGGGTGAAACGACGGGGCGTGGCTCTCTAAACCCCGCCCTCCCTTGTGACGTACTATCGATGAGGTGGGCGTGGTATGAATAACCCCGCCCATCTCACGTGAGGAGTAATGGGCGGGGTCATAGCGAGCCCCC
>NW_005054734.1:52428-60263 GCF_000277835.1 Geospiza fortis | reverse complement strand
GTCGGGACAGGGCGGCTCTGAGGGAGGGGGGCCCGAGGGTGGGAGTCTGTGAAGGGGAAAGTCCTGAGGGAGGGGGTCAGTGAGAGAGGGGGGCTTCAAAGGGCGGTTCCTGAGGGAGGGGGACCTTGAGCATGAGGGAGTCTCTGAGGTGGGGTCCGCAGCGGGGCCTGTTCCTCTCGGGAGGTCTCAGGGGCTCTGGGCTGTTCCTGAGGGGACGCGCCGAGCCCCGGGGCTGTGTTTTGGGGCGGGGGCTGCCTGAGGAGATGCTGCTGTCTGTGGAGGAGGGGGTGCCTGGGCAGAGCTGGGTTTTGGGCGGCTGGAAATGGAGCCCATCAAGGCGTCCCCTTCTCCAAGGAAGCCCTTGTGGATGGGGACGCTTTGTGGTGGCTTTGGGACTGTAGCTTAGAAATGGCTCAAAACTCCCTTTAACAGCCCAGAGCTGCTCCCGCCGCCTCTCCCCGCCGACACACCACAGGAAGGCCGAGGAGGAGGAGGATGAGGAGGTGTTGCTCAGCCAGGAGCCTGTGCAGGACGGCGCCAAGATTCCCTACATGGAGTTCACGGGCCAGGACAGCGTCACCTGCCCCACCTGCCAAGGCACCGGCCGCATCCCCACAGGTGGCTGCTGCTCTGGGCCGTAAACACCCCAAAATCCAGCTCTAAACAGCAAAAAAAAAAGTCACTTTTTATGTGTTATTCCCATAAAAGGTCACTTTTTAATGTGCTATTCCCATTTTGCTTCCCAGAGCAGGTGAACGAGTTGGTGGCTCTGATCCCTTACAGCGACCAACGGCTTCGTCCTCAGAGAACGTAAGGGAGGAGTTCTTTTATTGCTTTAGGGGTTGTTTTCACCCCAAAATATAGGGTTTAAAGTGCGATTTGAAATATTTCTACCATGAGTACCATGAACTCACTCCCACCTGCTGTCCCCTCCCTGGAGTTTTGGGAGCAACTGCAAAAAGACCCCAAAATGCTGCTTTGGTTGCTCATTGCCCAACCCCAAATGTGCAAAGGGAGGATTTTGAGCCATTTTGATATTAAAAATGTGACAGCAGCTCTTGGGTGCCTCTTCCAAGGAAACCAAACAGGGGATGGGGTTTTTTAAGAAACGAATCTTGCAGAGGAGGTGAAGAATTTAATTTTTATGTTTTTTTTTTTTTTCCCCAGGAAACTCTATGTGCTGCTCTCAGTGTTGCTCTGCCTGCTGCTGTCTGGCCTGGGGGTTTTCTTCCTGTTCCCCCATTCGGTGCTGGTGGACGATGATGGCATCAAAGTGGTCCAGGTGTGGTTTGACAGGAAAAACTCCGCTGTCCTCCTGGCCATCACGGTAAAGTTTCCATGGATTTGGGAAAACAAATCCCCAGGGGAACGAGCCAGCGAGGTCAGGGTTGTTTTTGTCCCCTCCAGGCCACCCTGAGGATCAGGAATTCCAACTTCTACTCGGTGGCAGTGAGCAGCCTGAGCAGCCAGGTGCAGTACATGAACACCGTGGTGGGCAGGCAGCAGCTCACCAACGTCTCCAGCATCCAGCCCCTGAGGGACAAACTGGTACTGGCTGGGAGCTGTTCCTGTTCACCTCGTGATTTCAGTGCCCAGGAGCCACAGCTGCTTTTGCTCTGTGCGCTCCCTCAGAAGTGGGGTTGGAAGGTGATGAAGCTGCACTGAAATCTGATTTTTCCGCTCTGTTGCAGGTGAATTTCACCGTGAAGGCAGAGCTGGGTGGATCCCTGTCCTATGTGTAGTAAGGATTTACTGCTCCTTGGAGATACCTGGGGAGGGAGAGGGGTGGAGCTGCTTTGATTAAAATTTGGGAAATTAATTGTAAATAACTTACTTTTCCTACTCATTTCCTTTGCCTGGAACTTTCTCAAGGTGCTGTGAGATGGTTTTGTTAACACCAAAGTGAAAAATACCAGCAGGAGCTGCCAAAAAAAATCCGAAATTCTTCAAGTTTCTCACTTGCTGACCAATTTCCTTGATCTTTTCCAGTTTTTTCTGCACTTTGCCCAAGGTGAAGGTCCACAACATCGTGATCCTCATGAGGTGGGTGCCGCTCCTGCTCTGGGTTCTTGGAGCCCTTTTCCCACCTTAAAGATTCTGTTCTGTGGTTCCTGAATCCCAAGGGAATTCCAGCCACGGATTCGGGCCCCAGGGAGAAAATCCTGCTTGGATTTTTCCCCAAATCCACCTCAGGGTCAGGCTTTAATCCAGCCCAGGGGGGTAAATGTGGGGTGGAGCACACAGCTCCTTCCAGAGGCTGCAATTCCTGCAATCCCCACCTTTTCACCAAAACCCTCAGAAATTTGGGGGTTTTTTTGAAGAAAAGAGGAGTCTGTGATGAATCCAAACCTGCTGGCTTGTCCCTTTGCCCTGGCAGGACCTCGGTGAAGCTCTCCTACATCGGCCACAGCGCGCAGAGCACCCTGGAGACCTTCCACTACCTGGACTGCAGCTCCAACTCCACGGCCCCGGCCCGGGGCGCGCCCTGAGGGCCCCGCAGGGACCGCGAGCGGCTCTGCGGGGACAAACCCGGCGCCTCCTCTGGCGCCCTGCCGGGGGTGCTCCTGCCCTTCCTTCCTTCCGCGGAATCTGGAACTTTCCCTCTTGAACGGAGGGCTGAAATCCCGGAGATTTGCCGTGGTTTGCACCTGTTCTGGAAGCTTGGCGCCGTCAGGGTGTTTTGGGGTAAATGGATTTAATTTTTGAGAGTAAATGGGTTTATTTTTTTTCAGGGGGAAATGAGTTTGTTTTCCTGCTCAATGGTGGCAGCACCTCAGGACCCCAAAAAAGGGAGAATTCCCGCCTGGAATGAGCCTCTGTTACACCCTAGAAGGAGGCAAAGGAACCCAAACCTTTGAAATAAACTTCTCCCTCATTTTCCCCCTGTGGCTCCGACCCCTTTGGCATCCAGAGGCGCTTCCCTGGGGTTTGAAATCTGGGAATTTGCTGCTTTTTGTGCTCCACTTCCCAAAGCAGCGGGGATTGGAGGGGGTTCTGTGGGAGGCTGGGATTCCAAGGCCTCCCTGCCGGGAGCTGGACATTCCTGCCAGCTGCTATCCCGGCAAAGCCCAGCTGCCAGCCCAGCCCCCGCAGCCCTTTGGCATTTTGCCCCTTTTTGGGAGGTTTTTTCTGGAATTTCAGCCCTCCTTTCCCGTGGGATTCGGGAGCCAGACACAGCTACACGGGAGGGGATCCTTCCTCAGTGGAAAAATTACCGGGTTTTTGGGTGACCGTGGCAAAAAATCCACACTTTGCTCCCCTTTCCATCAGGAGATTCCTGCCCCTGCAGCATTTGTGGGGCTGAATTCTTCAATAAACCTGATTTGGATCTTTCCATGTGCTGTCCTTTATTTTTTTAAAGAAAAGCTCTGGATTTGTCCTAAATCCAGTGCTCTTCTGGGGTTGCTCCTGTGGTGTTTTTTGCCCACAAATCCCTGTTTTGCTGATGGATTTCTGCAGAATCCCAAAATGGGTTGGGAGGATGATGAAACTCCCCCCCAGCAATGGGGAATCCTCTGGGAATTCCATCCTGGGGCCTCCCTGCCCGCACAGGGAGGAATTCCCTCCCAAAATCCCACCCAAACCTCCAGATCCCGGTGGGAAGCCACTCCCCGTGTCCTGTCCCTCTGTCCTTTATCCCAGATCTGTCCCCAGCTCTCCTGAAAGGTCGCCCTGGAACCTTCCCTTCTCCAGGCTGAAAAATCCCATTTTTCCCAGCCCTTCCCAGAAATTTTGGGGGGAAAAAGAGGGGGGAAAAAACTCGACCATGTGCCCGTTCCCAGCTGGGACCAGTGCCCAGAATCCCAATCCCAACCTCCTTCCCTGGTGACCAATGCCCACTGAGTTTTCCCTTTTTTTCTTTTAGGAAAAGGAAGAAATCCCAAACTTTGCTTTTTCTCCATTTTCTTCCCCTCCTGGCTGGGCTTAATCCTGATTTTCTGGGGTCTCCCCTCATTCCCTTTCCCCCTCTTTGCCCCATCCCACTTTTCCAAGGATCCTGGAGGGTTTTTTGGGGGGGCTGCCCCCAGGAGGGACCCCCGAATTTGCTGCTTGGCTGCGCCAGGAGGGGAAAGATTTGACCCCAAAGCCTTGGTGCAGAGCCCCCATCATTAGGAGAGCGTCTCAAGGGGCACTTTTGGGTGGAAAATCCTCTTTAATCCCCCAATCCTCCTTAATGAATTTCCCCTGCCAATGTTTTGGTGCTTGGCCACGACTGCCAGCTGCTGCACTTGAAGCTGAGAGGGTTTAAAACTCAAATTCTGCCCCAAAATGACTTTTTAAAAGTCGTCTTTAAAAATCTTTTCGAGTTGTAATTTCTCCAAGAGAAGCTTTGCCATCCACAGAGGCAAAAAGAGGAGTTTTGACCCAAATGAATTGGGGTGAAACTCAGGAATTCCGCACCCAGGAACAGCCTGGGGCCTCTTGCAGGAGACATCTGAGCAGCTTTGGGGCTCTTCGGGGTCACTGGGCTGATTTTTGTCAAGATCATTAAAAAAAATCCCATTTCTGAGCTTTTTGCCTGTAATGAACAGCCTGGCGAGGAGGGGAATTTCCATGCGGGATTTTTTGTGGCACGCCAAGAGTGGAGTCTCCTACTTTCAGTGCTGCAAAACAGCCCCAAAATTGAGTTTTTTGCAGGTAGAAAACAGGATAAAATTCGTGGGGAAGATGGGACAGCCACCCCTAGCCCTGGTGACACTGGGATTGTCCCAATCCTAATTACAGGAGAAGAATTCCACAATTAAACCTCCTGCTTTTCCAAGAGTTTCTACTTCAAATTTTTTCACTTTCAAATTTTTCCTTTTTTTTTTTTTTGGCTTTTCTGGGGGATTTCGCCCGCTTCTTCCCCCTTAGCTTGAAGTATCCCAACCCAAAAAAATGTGCAGTTTTAAACAAAAATGAGGATTTCAATAGGATTTTTTCCCAACCTAAAGAACTTTATGGTGGTTAAAATGGGGAGGAAATATTTGAATTACTGCAAACACACCCAAAAAAAGAGACTCAACTCAACTTTTACTTTCGACCAAAAGTTTTTTTTTTTAGATTTTTTTTCATTTTATACCAACAGATGTTAAAAAATACAGACTTGTTTTACAAGAATAGCACCATTTTTTGATTTTTTTGTGTGTTTTTTAACTCATATTATACATGAACACTCCTGCTGGGGGGAAAGGGGGAAATTTGGGGTGAGGAGGGGATTTTTGATACCTGGATTGGTGAAATCCCATTTTTTTTTCAGGGAAAAAGGGATCACTGACATTCCCACCTCCACCTGACCTCAAAAACAGGTCTTCCAGGAAGAGAATAAATAAATATTTACGGGTTTTTCCTTTGATTCTGGTGTTGGGATGAGGTGGTTGCTCCCTGATTCGGGGTGAGCCCTTTCAGTGCAGAACTTCTCAGCTCCTTTTTGGGGTAGATCCCGTTTCTTGTGTTTTTTTTCTTTTTTTAAGGAATCAGGCCGGGCTTTTTTAAAAAAAAAAAAAAACAAAAACCAAAGCAAACCAAACAAAAACCACGACAACCAAAAACAAACAACCACACCAAAAAAATCCTTTTTTTTTTTTTACAAGAAGCAGACGGGGCCGAGGTCGACCCCAAACTCCTGCTCAGGTCCCCCAATGTCCATAGGTGCAATGTCCACGATGGGCAGGCGCGAGGTCTTCTGCGAGCGGTACTCGATGACAGTCCTGCCCCACTTCCCCGTGTGTTTCTGAGGGAAAAACGGGCAAAAATGGGGTCATTTAACCCGTTACATCCTCGCCCAACCCTTCAAATCCCAGTTGGAACCCGAATTTGTCATCAGGCATAGAGGGGCTCCACTTCTTGGTGCGTTTATAAGGAAAAAAAATGGGTAAAAATGGGGTTATTTAATCCTCCAGAACTCAGTTTGAGCCCAAATTTATCATTAGCATTGGAAAAATGGTGTTATTTAATCCTCCAGAACCTTCCCAATCTCAGTTTGAGCCCCAAATTTATCATTAGCATCAGAACAATTGGGTTATTAATCTCCTGGAACCTTCCCAATCTCAGTCTGAGATTTCATTAACATTTCATTGTTAAACCAAGAAGGGCCACGTTTCTCAGTGTATTTCTGGGGGGAAAACGCTGGAAAATGGGGTTTGGAGTCCCCATCCCTGGGGCACCACGTCCAGCTGGAGGTGTTACCCAAATCCTGCCCGTGGTGACGCTTGGTGACAAGGCGCTGTCACCTCCCAGGTCGCTCTCTCTGAGCCCCCGGGTTCCTCCCTATGCGGTGAGCCCCGCGATTTACGGATTTCCCCCGATTTCGCCCTCTGTCCCCCCCAGCACGCACCGTGCAGCCGTCCTCCAGCACGCTGTAGGTGAACCTGCTGTTGCCCTCGGCGCGGATCTCGACGTCGTTGGAGCCCTGGATGAGCAGCGCCTTCCTCAGGCTGCCCGACTCCTCGTCCAGGTAGGCCACGCTGTTGCGGCAGTGGTAGGTGACGTTCTGGGAGCCCTCGGTGGACAGCAGCCTCAGGAAGGTCATCTGGATGTTGGCCGTGTTGGGCGCCAGCTCCTCAGCGCCGTAGCTGAACTGCAGGGGGGGAGGGAAGCTTTCAGGGGGATTTTTTGGGGGATTTTGGGCTTTTTTTGGGGGGGATTTTGGGGGAATTTCCACAGTTTGCTTTCCCAGACCTGGAAACTGTCACGGCCCGATGCCAAGATTTCCATGAAAGTCTCTAAATCAACTGGTTCTGGTACAAAACTCATCAGTTTCACCTCAAGGAAGAACATCGCTCCAAGTTTTCCTTAAAATCCCTAAATCCACCAATATCTGATCCAATTTCACCCCAAAGAAGGACATCACTCCCAGTTTTCCATAAAATCCCTAAATCCACCAATATCTGATCCAATTTCACCCCACAGAAGGACATCACTCCCAGTTTTCCATAAAATCCCTAAATCCACCAATATCTGATCCAAACCCTATCAATTTCACCCCAAAGAAGGACACCGCTCCAGGATTTACATAAAGTCCACTGGATCAACCAGTTCTGATCCAAGCACCCCCTATTTCACCCCAAGGAGGGACATCAACTCCAAAGCTTCAGTAAAATCCCCTAAATTAACCATTTCTGATACAACAACCACCAGTTCCACCCCCAGGATGGACATCAGCTCCAAGATTTCTGTATAATCCTCAAATCACCCAATATCTGATAGAACCACCAAAAATTCCACCCCCAGGAGGGCAATCAGCTCCAACTCTTCTGTGAAACTCCAGCCCCTGTTTCTCCTCCGTGCCCATCCCGGACACCCACGTGGAAGCCGCCGTTGATGGTCTCGCCGAACCAGACGTGCTTCTTCTCCTTGGCCTTGCTGCTCCACCAGTTCTTCCTGGGGATGCTGCCGGGGCTGGGGTACACGCACGTCTCCCCCGTGGCCATGTTGCAGAAAACCTTGATGGCGTCCAGGGTGCAGCCCTGGTTGGGGTCAATCCAGTAATCACCTGTGGACAGAAGGCGTGGGGTCAGTGAGTGACCGCCCGTGGTGGGGTCAGCAAGGGGGTCAGTGTGGTGAGTGAGTGACCAGCGGTGGGGTCAGCATGGGCCTTGGCGGCCGAGAGGGTGGTGGAGGGGACAAGGAGGAAGGGGGGGACACATAAAATGAGGCAGGGATGGACACAGAGGGACACAGGGCTGGACACAGGGCTGGACACAGGGATGGGACACAGATGGACAGGGATGGACACAGGGACAGACACAGATGGACACGGAAAAAGGGATGGACACAGTGATGGACACAGATGGACAAAGGGATGGACACAGATGGACACGGACACAGGGCCGGAGCCTCTCTCTCACCGCTCT
>NW_005054734.1:50053-52371 GCF_000277835.1 Geospiza fortis | reverse complement strand
CGGGCCCCGCCGCGTCCGCCCGCATGTAGCGCCCGGGGTCGGGGCCCTTCTCGGGCTGCCCCAGCCCCGCGAACGCCGACATGTCGATACCGGTGCCGGGGGGCCCAGGGGGGCCGGGCGGGCCGGGGTTCCCGGGCGGGCCCTGCGGGCGGGAGGAGCGGTCATGGGGTGATGGGCCGGGGCTTGGATCCCTCTGATCCCCGCAGGTTCCCTCTGTCTCACAGGATCCCTCCCCTCCCGGGTCCCCGCTCACCGCCGGGCCGGGCTCGCCGCTCCTGCCCCGGGGTCCAGGGGGGCCGATGGGTCCGGGCATCCCATTGGAGCCGTCCTTGCCTGAGGGGCCCACTGGGCCGGGGGGACCCTGAAAAACCCCAAAAAGGGCTCAGGGCACAGCAGGGATGGGGCTGCCACCTCCAGGCGTGGCACCGGTCCAGGGGCACCTCCTTTTCCCTTTTTCCCCCAAAATTTCAGGACTTACCCTGGGCCCGGAGGGACCCGCAGGTCCGGCAGCGCCCTGGTCTCCAGAAGGACCCTGGGAAGGATGGGAGGATGGAGGATTTGGGATCCCACAGGAGATGTGGGACTGGGGTGTGGGATGTAGGATTTGGGACATACGGGGGGCTGTCGTCCCAAATCCCAGCACTTACGGGGGGCCCGGGCAGCCCCTGGAGCCCGGTGAAGCCCCGGTGCCCCTTCAGGCCGCGCTCTCCAGCCTCGCCCGCCTCGCCTTTGTCACCGCGCGGCCCCTGGGGACCCTGCAGGGGAGACACAGCAGGTCAGGAGTGGGGGTGATCCCAAACCAGGGTGCCAAGCTGCGATCCCAAACTGGGATTCCAAACTGGGATCCTAGGAATTCCACAATTCCAGGTGGGACTCACTCACCGGCATCCCCCGGGCGCCAGCAGGGCCAGAGGGACCCATGGGACCCTGAGCACCCTGTGGGAGAAAGGAGGACAGTCAAAAACAGCGGGAATGGGATTTGGGATTTGAGGTGTGGGCATGTGGGGTGTGAGATTTAGCATTCCCAGCTGCCCAGGGCACTGCAGGTGTTCCCAGTTTTATCCCCTGGGGTGCCCAGCTCATTCCCAGCTCCAGCTCCTGGAGCTCCCAGGCAGATCCCAAACCAGGAATCCTCAGGAAGTCGCTTGGAGCTGCTCCCGGTGCCATTCCCAGATGATCCCAAACAGCTCCATGGCGTGGATTTGGGATGATTCCCGGTAATTCCCGTCTCCCCCCATCCCGAGGTGTCCCACTCACCGTCTCTCCCCTGTCTCCCTGTTTTCCAGTGGGTCCCACGGGGCCGGGAGCGCCGGGAGCGCCGGGAGCGCCGGGAGCGCCCACGGGGCCGGTCTCACCACGATCGCCCTGGGAACAGGGAATGGGCTCAGGAATTCCGGCTCTGGGATGGGGGCGAGCACGGCATAACGGGAATTCCCGGGAACTCTGGCCCTTGAGAAATCCGGGATGAGCTCACCTTCACTCCTGCCGCCCCATCCCTGCCCGGGGGTCCATCAGCGCCGGGATTTCCCTGGGAAAAGAGGAGGAATTCAGCTTTTGCCTTTGGGATGGGGGGAAAACTCCTTTATCCAGGCAAAATCCTATGGGGAAAACGTGTTGGGATTTTCTGGGATCAACCTAAATGCTGTCTCCAGCCAGGGTCAGCCAGGCATCCATCCTGGATATTCCAGACATTCCCAAATTCCTTACCTCCCTTCCAGGCTCTCCGGCTGGTCCAGTCAGCCCAGGGGGTCCCACAGGCCCGGGGGGTCCCCGGTCACCAGCAGATCCAGGTGCTCCCTGTTTTCCGGGCTCTCCCTAAAAAACCAGGAAAACCCCCCCATGAGTGGGTCTGGGTGGATGGAGGGCAGAAAAGCAGCAGGGAATCAGGAGAGAGGGAGGGAATCCAAACCCTCCTCGGTCACAAACTTTCCCCAGAGCTCAGGGGGCACAAATTCCCGGTGGGAAAAAGGTAAAAAATTCGAATGGAAAATGCGTCCTGCTGGTCTGGTGCATGGCCGTGTCAGTGGGGAAAAGCCTTGGGAGATTTTGGGACATTTTTTGGCACGGAAAGAGAATCCCAAAAGCACCGGGATGGGGATGAGCAGCTTCCACCACTCCCCACCCGCCTGAAATCCTTCCGCGCCACGAAACTGCCTCTGATGAGCTCCCATTTCTCCCCAGATTTTGGGGTATTTTTGGTGTTTGGGGTTTTTTTTGGTGTTTTTTAGGGTTTTGCTCACCGAGGGTCCGGGCAGCCCCGGGAAGCCGCGCTCGCCGCGCTGCCCCGGCAGCCCCACGATGCCGCGCTGGCCTGCCAG
>NW_005054734.1:49444-50009 GCF_000277835.1 Geospiza fortis | reverse complement strand
CTCGCCCTTCTCGCCGGGAGGGCCGGCGGGGCCCTGCAGCCCCGGGTCCCCCGCTCGGCCCGGGGGTCCCGCGTCGCCCCGCGCGCCCTTGGGGCCGTCCTTGCCCGCGGAGCCGGGCGGTCCTGGGGGTCCGGGGTTACCCTGCAGGAGAGATCGGGGTTAGAGAGAACTCGGGAGGGGTCTCCATGCTCCTGATCCATCCCTGAGCCGTGCCTGAGCCCATTCCCCATCCAACCGTGACCCCAGCCCTGGCACTGCTCGGGGACTGGGGAGCACTGCGGATGCCTCTTGGGAAGGGCTGGGTGGTGGCTCCCGGGGGTGGCTTTGGTTCGGGGACATCGTGGGGAGCTGCCCGGCCCCCGGAGCTGGGGGCAGCGATCTTGGCTGATCCCGACTGGCCTGAGTGATCCCAGAGCTTCCCGAGTGATCCCGACTGTCCCAAAATGAGCTGTTCCCACATAATCTCGGTTTTTCCCCAGTGATCCCAACTGACCTGAGCAATCCCTGATCTTCCCAAGAGTTCCTGGCTGCTCCCAGTGATCCCAGTTCCCCCCCAGTGACCCCA
>NW_005054734.1:46320-49382 GCF_000277835.1 Geospiza fortis | reverse complement strand
CGGGGGTCCCTGAGCGCCCCGGGCTCCTTTGGGACCGGTGACACCTGTGGGACCCTGGGAAGAGGCAGAAAAAAAATCAGGACACTCAGGACCTGGAGATTCCTGGAATTCCCAGGATGAGGGACGCCCACAAGGGCTCAGCCCCAATTTTGGGGGTCTTGGCTGGACCCACCTGCGGTCCAGGAGCCCCGGAGGGACCCTGAGGCCCGGGGGCTCCGGCGTCACCCTTCTGGCCAGGCTCGCCCTGCTCGCCCTTGGCTCCGGGCTGGCCATCAGCACCCTGGGAAAGAGCCATGGTCAGTGGTCAGCGGCTGCTGGGGACACTGGGATGGACTGGGGACACTGGGGTGGACTGGGGACAGAACTCACCGGGGGTCCGGCGAATCCAGCAGGGCCGGGGGCTCCGGGCTCTCCGCGCTCTCCCTGCGGGGGAAACGGGGTGAAAATCAAGGGAATGGGGCCAGTGTGGCACTGCCAGCACCAGGGGGGGACAGGTGGCACTTACGGGGGCACCACGGGCTCCGGCGGCTCCGGACGGGCCGGGGGGGCCAGACTCGCCCTGGAAAGGAAGGAAAGGAAGGGGGAGTTGTGGGGGATGGATGGAGTCTGCCCTGGGTGGGGCAGCGCGGGGCTGCGCCGGGGACTGGGTGAAATCTGTTCCAGGGATCGGGTGGGATCTGCCCCGGGGATCGGGGGAGATGTGGCCCGGGAATCAGGTGGGATCCTCCCCAGGGATCAGGTGGGATCTGCCCCGGGGATCGGGGGAGATGTGGCCCGGGAATCAGGTGGGATCCTCCCCAGGGATCAGGTGGGATCTGCCCCGGGGATCGGGGGAGATGTGGCCCGGGAATCAGGTGGGATCCTCCCCAGGGATCAGGTGGGATCTGCCCCGGGGATCGGGGATCGGGTGGAATCTGCCCCAGGGAACGGGGATCAGGTGGGATCTGCCCCAGGGATGGGATGGGATCTGTCCCTGGGGATTGGGTGGGATCTGCCCCAGGAATCAGGGGAGATCTGGCCCGGGAATCGTGTGGGATCCTCCCCAGGGATCAGGTGGGATCTGCCCCGGGGATCGGGTGGGATCTGTCCCTGTGGGAGCACTGGCAGGGCCACCCCGGTCTCACCTTCTCACCGTTGGGGCCAGCGGGGCCAGGGGGGCCAATGGGACCGGTCAGACCCTGTGGGGACAGAGGGGACAGTGAGGTCACCAAGGCCCTGGGTAGCCACCATGGACATCCCTCACCGACCACCATGAGGAGGAGGCCACCAAGGACATCCCTGGCTGGCCACCATGAGTGTCCCTGGCTGGCCCCCTCCCACCCCATCCCTGTCCCACTCACGCGAGCTCCGTCCTTTCCGGGGGCTCCCTCAGGTCCTTTCTCTCCAACGTCTCCCTGCGGGGTGGCACAGGGCCAGCGTGAGCCCAGCTGAGCCCTGGTGGCACTGGTGGCACCCCGTGCCCCCCACGTCACGGGGACAGAGGGGACAGCTCAGTGGGGACAGAGGGGACAGCTCAGTGGGGACACAGGGACAGCTCAGTGGGGACAGAGGGGACAGCTCAGTGGGGACACGGGGACAGCTCAGCGGGGACAGAGGGGACAGCTCAGTGGGGACAGAGGGGACAGCTCAGTGGGGACACAGGGACAGCTCAGTGGGGACAGAGGGGACAGCTCAGTGGGGACACGGGGACAGCTCAGCGGGGACACGGGGACAGCTCAGTGGGGACAGAGGGGACAGCTCAGTGGGGACACAGGGACAGCTCAGCGGGGACAAAGGGGACACCGCGGGGGTGGCACCAGGGGTGGGCAGGGCACCGTCCCGCACTACCCTGGAGGGACTGGGATGGGGACGGAACCAGCGTGGATCTGGTGGCCCTGTGTGGGGACAACCAGGCCCTGGGACCCTCCCAATTCCCCGTGACCCTCCCCCAGGTGACAGGTGACACTTACCCTGGGACCCACGAGCCCGGGGGCTCCAGCTTCTCCAGGAACGCCCTGTGCGAAGGGGACAAACGGGTTTGGGGTCAGACCTGAGCAATCTGGGGGATCTCGATCCCACCTGGGGGGCACTGGGGGGCTCTCACCTGGTCTCCGGGCTTGCCACTCTCGCCGGGGGGACCCGGTGTCCCTGGCAGTCCCTGGGAGGGGAGAGGAGCCATGTGAGAACAGCGACAGCAGCACCCTGGGGGTTGGGGTGGCAAACCCCAAACCCCAAACCCCAAACCCCAAACCCATGAGCTCACCTGGAAGCCGGAGGGGCCGGGGGCTCCTTGCTCTCCCCTCTCCCCTGCCGGGCCCTGTGGGATGGACACTGCTCAAGGGCCCCAAAAACCTTTGGGATTTCAGACTTCCCCCACCCCAAGATTTTGGGGATCCCACAAAGCCCCAGCACCACGGGGGCTGGGGATTTGTGGGTTTTGGGATCCCCCAGCAGATCCAGGGGGGCTTTGGCCCAAATCTGGGGGTTTTAGCCGCAGTCCTGAGCTCGCCCCATTGCACTCACAGCAGGTCCTGGGGGTCCGGCGGCTCCGGTCTCTCCGTCCTTGCCAGGAAGTCCCTGAGGAGATGGGAAACTGAGCCCCAAATCCCATAATGCCTATTTCCCCCCTTCCCGTGCCTCAGTTTCCCCCCTTTGGGGGCTTTTAGGGTGGAGTGGCACCAAAAGGTGAATCTTTGGGGTTTGTGTGACAGAAAACCTCACCCTCAGCCCCGGTGCTCCAGGAAGTCCTTTTTCACCAGCTTTTCCAGGCTCGCCCTAAAAAAGGATGGAGGATTTGGGGTTCCAGCCCCAGGGAGAATTCCCGGGTATTTTTAGAGGGGGTCCGTACTCACATTGGCACCTTTGGGACCAGGGAATCCCATAACACCAGGTTGGCCCCGAGCCCCCTGGGGGCCGGGGGGTCCGGGACGTCCGTCCTCGCCAGGGGCACCCTATGGGGACAGTGGGGTCAGTGGGGACAGGAGCCCACCCCAAACCCAAACCCCAAACCCAAACCCAAACCCCAAACCCCAAACCACCCCTGACCCCAAACCACCCCTGACCCCAAACCCCCCCCAACCCCA
>NW_005054734.1:39198-45100 GCF_000277835.1 Geospiza fortis | reverse complement strand
CCCACCCCCAACCCCAAACCCAAACCCCAAACCCCAAATCACCCCTGACCCCAAACCACCCCCAGCCCCAACCCCAAACCACCTCCAAACCCCAAACCCAAACCCCAAACCCCAAACCACCCCGAACCACCCCCAAACCCAAACCACCCCCAACCACCTCCAAACCCAAACCGCCCCAAACCCCAAACCACCCTCAACCCCAAACCACCCTCAACCCCAAACCCCCTCCAAACCCAAGCCCCTTATGGGGCGTCACTCACTGTGGGGCCGACTTTGCCTTGGGGCCCAGCGTCCCCAGGGCGACCTGTGAGACCCTGTGGGGACAAAAAGTGTTTGTGGTGTGACCATGACCCCATGGCCGTGGGGTGACCCCAAAGGGCACCCCAAAGAGCAAGGAACCCCAAGGAGGGGTTTTGGGAACCCCAAAAGCACCTTGGGAATCCCAAAGAGCATCTGAATTAGCAGAGAGCATCTTAATTAACCTCGGAGTTTCTTAATTAGCACCAAAGAGTGCCAAGAGACCAAAAAAGGTCTTAATGCCAAAGGGCATCTTGGCTAACCCCAAAAGGGCCTTAGTGACCCCGAAAGCTCCTTAAGCAACCCCCAAAGCACCCTGAACAACCCTAAGAGCACCTTATCAACCTCAAAGCACCTTATCAACCCCAAAGCACCTTATCAACCCCTAAAATCTCCTTAACCACCCCCAAAATCACATTATCGACCCCAAAACCACCTTGACCACCACCAAAATCTCCTTAAACCAACCCCAAAATCACCTCACTGACCCCAAAATCACCTTGACCACCCCCAAAACCACCCTTACCAATCCTAAAAGCATGTTGGTGACCCCAAACCCACCTTCACCACCCCCAAAAACAGCTAATTGACCCTAAGAGTGCTTTAACCAGCCCCAACACCCCCGATGCATCCCCCGGACCCCACAGGTGCCCCCCCGACCCATTTTTGGGGTCACTGCTGTCCCTCACCCTGGCTCCAGGCAGGCCGGCTCTCCGGGTCAGGGTCAGGTTTTTGGGATCGGGGTCGGTGTTTGAGGTCCGGGGCACCACAGACCCTCTCTCCAGGTGGCCCCAAAGGTCCAGCAGCTCCGGGTTCTCCGCGGGCTCCTCTCTTCCCTTCCTCCCCGGCCGGTCCGGGGGCACCCTGGGGTCCTGCGGGGCCCTGAGGGCGAGGAGGAAAAGGGGTCACAAGGAGCCTTCATCCCCTGCCTGGTCCCCCGGGGACTAAACCCATAAACCCGAGTCCCTTTGTGCCCCCCTGTCCCCGCTGGCGCCGCGCGCGGCGGGGCCCCATTGATGGTGGTTAATGAGGCGAGGGGGGAATGTCCCCAAGGGGGGGGATGGCCCCACGGGGGGACACCGAACACTGCGGCCATTGTCCCTCTGTCCCCCGGCCAGTGTCCCCCGCTGGGGGAGAGGGGAGGGACGCTGCTGCCCCAAGGGGCCTCGTTAGGGGAATGGCTCGTTAGGGCCGAGAGGCGCCGGAGGGGAGAGAGGGCCCGGGGTGGACACTGGGATGGACACAGGGATGGACACTGGGATGGACACTGGGATGGACACTGGGGTGGGATGGACGCTGGGGTGGACACTGGGATGGACACTGGGGTGGGATGGACGCTGGGGTGGACACTGGGATGGACACTGGGGTGGGATGGACGCTGGGGTGGACACTGGGATGGACACTGGGGTGGGATGGACGCTGGGGTGGACACTGGGATGGACACTGGGGTGGGATGGACGCTGGGGTGGACACTGGGATGGACACTGGGGTGGGATGGACGCTGGGGTGGACACTGGGATGGACACTGGGGTGGGATGGACGCTGGGGTGGACACTGGGATGGACACTGGGGTGGGATGGACGCTGGGGTGGACACTGGGATGGACACTGGGGTGGGATGGACGCTGGGGTGGACACTGGGATGGACACTGGGGTGGGATGGACGCTGGGGTGGACACTGGGATGGACACTGGGGTGGGATGGACGCTGGGGTGGACACTGGGATGGACACTGGGGTGGGATGGACGCTGGGGTGGACACTGGGATGGACACTGGGGTGGGATGGACGCTGGGGTGGACACTGGGATGGACACTGGGGTGGGATGGACGCTGGGGTGGACACTGGGATGGACACTGGGGTGGGATGGACGCTGGGGTGGACACTGGGATGGACACTGGGGTGGGATGGACGCTGGGGTGGACACTGGGATGGACACTGGGGTGGGATGGACGCTGGGGTGGACACTGGGATGGACACTGGGGTGGGATGGACGCTGGGGTGGACACTGGGATGGACACTGGGGTGGGATGGACGCTGGGGTGGACACTGGGATGGACACTGGGGTGGGATGGACGCTGGGGTGGACACTGGGATGGACACTGGGGTGGGATGGACGCTGGGGTGGACACTGGGATGGACACTGGGGTGGGATGGACGCTGGGGTGGACACTGGGATGGACACTGGGGTGGGATGGACGCTGGGGTGGACACTGGGATGGACACTGGGGTGGGATGGACGCTGGGGTGGACACTGGGATGGACACTGGGGTGGGATGGACGCTGGGGTGGACACTGGGATGGACACTGGGGTGGGATGGACGCTGGGGTGGACACTGGGATGGACACTGGGGTGGGATGGACGCTGGGGTGGACACTGGGATGGACACTGGGGTGGGATGGACGCTGGGGTGGACACTGGGATGGACACTGGGGTGGGATGGACGCTGGGGTGGACACTGGGATGGACACTGGGGTGGGATGGACGCTGGGGTGGACACTGGGATGGACACTGGGGTGGGATGGACGCTGGGGTGGACACTGGGATGGACACTGGGGTGGGATGGACGCTGGGGTGGACACTGGGATGGACACTGGGGTGGGATGGACGCTGGGGTGGACACTGGGATGGACACTGGGGTGGGATGGACGCTGGGGTGGACACTGGGATGGACACTGGGGTGGGATGGACGCTGGGGTGGACACTGGGATGGACACTGGGGTGGGATGGACGCTGGGGTGGACACTGGGATGGACACTGGGGTGGGATGGACGCTGGGGTGGACACTGGGATGGACACTGGGGTGGGATGGACGCTGGGGTGGACACTGGGATGGACACTGGGGTGGGATGGACGCTGGGGTGGACACTGGGATGGACACTGGGGTGGGATGGACGCTGGGGTGGACACTGGGATGGACACTGGGGTGGGATGGACGCTGGGGTGGACACTGGGATGGACACTGGGGTGGGATGGACGCTGGGGTGGACACTGGGATGGACACTGGGGTGGGATGGACGCTGGGGTGGACACTGGGATGGACACTGGGGTGGGATGGACGCTGGGGTGGACACTGGGATGGACACTGGGGTGGGATGGACGCTGGGGTGGACACTGGGATGGACACTGGGGTGGGATGGACGCTGGGGTGGACACTGGGATGGACACTGGGGTGGGATGGACGCTGGGGTGGACACTGGGATGGACACTGGGGTGGGATGGACGCTGGGGTGGACACTGGGATGGACACTGGGGTGGGATGGACGCTGGGGTGGACACTGGGATGGACACTGGGGTGGGATGGACGCTGGGGTGGACACTGGGATGGACACTGGGGTGGGATGGACGCTGGGGTGGACACTGGGATGGACACTGGGGTGGGATGGACGCTGGGGTGGACACTGGGATGGACACTGGGGTGGGATGGACGCTGGGGTGGACACTGGGATGGACACTGGGGTGGGATGGACGCTGGGGTGGACACTGGGATGGACACTGGGGTGGGATGGACGCTGGGGTGGACACTGGGATGGACACTGGGGTGGGATGGACGCTGGGGTGGACACTGGGATGGACACTGGGGTGGGATGGACGCTGGGGTGGACACTGGGATGGACACTGGGGTGGGATGGACGCTGGGGTGGACACTGGGATGGACACTGGGGTGGGATGGACGCTGGGGTGGACACTGGGATGGACACTGGGGTGGGATGGACGCTGGGGTGGACACTGGGATGGACACTGGGGTGGGATGGACGCTGGGGTGGACACTGGGATGGACACTGGGGTGGGATGGACGCTGGGGTGGACACTGGGATGGACACTGGGGTGGGATGGACGCTGGGGTGGACACTGGGATGGACACTGGGGTGGGATGGACGCTGGGGTGGACACTGGGATGGACACTGGGGTGGGATGGACGCTGGGGTGGACACTGGGATGGACACTGGGGTGGGATGGACGCTGGGGTGGACACTGGGATGGACACTGGGGTGGGATGGACGCTGGGGTGGACACTGGGATGGACACTGGGGTGGGATGGACGCTGGGGTGGACACTGGGATGGACACTGGGGTGGGATGGACGCTGGGGTGGACACTGGGATGGACACTGGGGTGGGATGGACGCTGGGGTGGACACTGGGATGGACACTGGGGTGGGATGGACGCTGGGGTGGACACTGGGATGGACACTGGGGTGGGATGGACGCTGGGGTGGACACTGGGATGGACACTGGGGTGGGATGGACGCTGGGGTGGACACTGGGATGGACACTGGGGTGGGATGGACGCTGGGGTGGACACTGGGATGGACACTGGGGTGGGATGGACGCTGGGGTGGACACTGGGATGGACACTGGGGTGGGATGGACGCTGGGGTGGACACTGGGATGGACACTGGGGTGGGATGGACGCTGGGGTGGACACTGGGATGGACACTGGGGTGGGATGGACGCTGGGGTGGACACTGGGATGGACACTGGGGTGGGATGGACGCTGGGGTGGACACTGGGATGGACACTGGGGTGGGATGGACGCTGGGGTGGACACTGGGATGGACACTGGGGTGGGATGGACGCTGGGGTGGACACTGGGATGGACACTGGGGTGGGATGGACGCTGGGGTGGACACTGGGATGGACACTGGGGTGGGATGGCCAAATGGGATCGGTTTGCACAGGGGTGGGGAGGGGTTTGGGGCTGTGGGGAGGGGCTTAGGCAGATCTGAGCGGAACTGGGGGGATGTGGGGGGGTTTACTGGAAGTTTGGGGGGATTTCGGGGATTTTTGGGGTGCCATTACCATGGGTCCCTGCATGACACCCATCTGAGCCCCTCCAGCCTTCTCATCGAAGCCCCCAGCCATCTGAGCCGCGAAGTTCTGCCAGGGAAAGGAGGCTCAGCACCCCGGAGAGCCCCCAAAAAACCCCAAATTCCCCTCAGAAAAACCCAGTTCTCATCAAATTCCCCCCAATTCCCATCAAAATCCCTGCTACTGCACTCAAAACCCACCCAAATTCCCTCAAAACCTCCCTAAATCTCCTCAGACCCCCCCAAACCCCTCAACCCCTGTAAATCCCCCTCAAAACCTCCCCAAATACCCTCAACCACCTCAGCCTCCCCCAAATCCCCTCCAAACCCCCCTCAATTCCCACCAGAGTCCCACGAAACCCGCACCAATTCCCCCCAACGCCCAAAAATCTCCTCAATTTCCCCCAAAGCCCCAGATCCCATCTGCCCCCAGTACTCACCCCTCCCCCGAGGCCGGGGGGTCCCGGGGGCCCGGGGGGCCCGGGGGGCCCGGGGGGGCCGGGGTTTCCTGGGGTTCCGGGCTCCCCATCCCTGCCCCGGGGGCCGGGGGTGCCCTGCGATGGGGAGGGGGGACAAAGAAAGCGATTTTGGGTGAGTTCTCAGCTGATTTTTGGTGGTTTTTTTGGGGGGAGGTCAAAGAGGATTTTGGGGTGTTTGAGGGGACTTTTCGGGGTTTTGGGGGGTCCCTCTCTCTCACCTTCTCGCCCTTCTCGCCGCGGTCCCCTCGCTGTCCCTGCTCACCTGCGGGGCCCTGGGGGGAGGAACAGGGTGGGCGAGGGGGGGTCAGGAGTCCCCTCC
>NW_005054734.1:37774-38927 GCF_000277835.1 Geospiza fortis | reverse complement strand
TCTGACCCCCAAGGGCCCAAAACTGCCCCAAAATTCCTCTCTCTGACCCCCAAGGGCCCAAAACTGCCCCAAAATTCCTCTCTCTGACCCCCAAGGGCCCAAAACTGCCCCAAAATTCCTCTCTCTGACCCCCAGCGATGAACAGAAAACCTCCCCAAAAGCCCCCCGAGGCAAAGCAAAGGATGAAACAGCGACCCCAAAACTGCCACAAAATTCCCACTGAATTCCCAATTTTGGCCCACCAAAACCACCCCAAAATTCGGGACAATTGCCCCCAGATTCACTCACCTTGGGGCCAGGCTTCCCTGTAGGAAATAATAAAAAAAAAAAGAAAAATAAAGAGAAATTAATGGGGAGGGACACACAGGAATTTGGAGTGGGGGCAACACGAGGTGGCTCCATCCTGGTCGGGCTGTTGGGCCAAACTGGGGGGCACTGGGGGCTCCCCCAAAGCAGGGCCAGCGGCGAGGGGCTCGAGGGGGCTTTTCGTAGGGGTTTGGAGGCTTTTTGGGGGCACTCAACCCTTTAATCCCCCCCAGCTGGGGCAGGGAAGGGTTAAAAAAAGGCAACTTTGGGGGTTTTGGAGGTTTGGGGGAAGTGGGTTTAGGGTTTTCCTTCACTTTGGGGTGAAATTCCACAATTGGGAACCCTGCTTGGGGCTGTCTGTGGGGTCTCCATTCATTTTGGGGTGCATTCCCACAATTTCGGGGGATTTCCACCAAAGCCCTTTTGCCAGGGGTGCAAAATCCCCTCCCACCACCCTTACCCCCATTGTTTTCCTGTCTAAAACTCCCCAAAACCTCCAAATTTTCAACCAGGGCTGAAAACCTCGATGATTTTTCCCCTGGGGCCGATTTTCCCCCCTTGATTTGGGGGTGAAGTTGCCTTTTCCCTGCGCTGCCGCATGGATGGCGCCATCCATGGCCGGGTAATTTATTTATTAATTCTCTAATGAAGGGAAATAAATAAATTACAACCGCTGGGCTGCTCGGTGGGGCAAATGGGGCAGCACTCTCCGAAGGGGATCTCGGGGCTGGGGCAGTCCCGCAGCTCCTCGCACATGATCTCGTCGCACAGCACCGTCCCCGTGTCGCACACGCAGATCCGGCACGGCTCCGGCTTCCACACGTCCTTGTCGCTGTAGCGGTGCCCG
>NW_005054734.1:36209-36837 GCF_000277835.1 Geospiza fortis | reverse complement strand
CCCCCCCCCCCCCCCCCCGCCTCGTGCCATCCTCCAGTGTCCCACGCTCCCTGCCCCACCTTGTCCCCGCACTGTCCCCCAGGCTGCCCCGGCTGTCCCCCACTCTGTTCCACTTCATTTCCCACTGTCCCCCGATGTCCCCAACTCCCCTCGTGCTCTCCCTCCCTGTCCCCCAGTGCCCCTCCGTGCCACCAAGCTTGTCCCACATTTCCCTGACACTTTCCCCGCTGTCCCCCCCTCTCCCCCGCGCTGCTGTCCCCGGGACTGCCTCGAAACTTTCCCCCTTTGTCCCGTGCCTGCGTCCCCAGGCAGCCCCCGATGTCCCCACGCAGCCCCCCGGTGTCCTCAAACTCCGCTCTGCCCCCTCCCCGCCTCACTGAAACTTTCCCCGTCCGTCTCACGCTGTCCCCCGATGTCCCCTCGGTGTCCCCAGGCTCTGACCCCCCCCCCCGCCACTCTGAAACTTTCTCTGTCCATCCCAAAACGTCCCCTAGTGTCCCCCGATGTCCCCTGCTGTCCCCATCCTCTTTCTGCTCCATCTCCCCTCTGTCCCCATTGTTCCCCGCTGTCCCCTCGCTGTCCCCTCGCTGTCCTCCCCCTCCGCTTCTCCAACTTTCCCTCAACGTGT
>NW_005054734.1:23560-34623 GCF_000277835.1 Geospiza fortis | reverse complement strand
GTGGCACCGCCCCAGTGTCCCCGCGGGGTCCTGGCAGTCCCCAGCCCGGTGCCGCCACCCGCGAGCGTCACCGGCCCCGTCCCGATGGATTTGGGACTCAATTTTCTCACCCCAAATTCCCCAAATCCCCCAATTTAGGCTCAAAATTACTCTGAGAGCAGAAGGGGAATTCAGTTTTTACCATTTTTCCCCATTCCCTCCCCCCCGTTTTTATCCCATTTTTACCCCTAATTTCCCCCAATTTTTACTCCAATTTTGACCTATTTTTGTCTCATTTGGCTCTTAGCTCCCTCCACTTCTACCCCATTTTACTCCGCTTTGGTCCCATCTTAACCCAAATTTTTCCCCATTTTCACCTGATATAAACCTCTTTTTTACCCCATTTTGCCCTATTTTAATTCCCATTTCCCCCAATTTCTCCTAATTTCCGCTCCTTTTCCACCCCATTTTAACCCAAATTTCCCCCCACTTTCCCCCCCATTTCCCTCCCGGTTTTTCCCACTTTCCCAAAACACCCAATCCCATGAAAACCCCAAACCCAGAGAGGGAATTCCTTCACGGGGGATGAGCCAGGAATTTATTTTTCCCTTCTAAAAGGGCTTTTTTCAACACAAAAACTCCCCAATTTCCATTTTTTTCCCTCTGGCACCTTGCAATAACCTCAGATCTGGCCCCAGATATTCCCTAGGATCCTTTTGGGATTGAGGAGCAGAAAAACGATCTTTGTCCCCACCTAAAACTCCCAGTTTTTACTTTTTCCCCCTAATTCCACAGCTATTTTCAATTATCTATTTTAGATAAATCTATCTATTTTTTAGATAGATCTATTTCAATTAGCTATTTTCAATTATTTCAATTTCCATATTTTCAATTATCCCATGACATTTCCTGTTAAAAATTAATATTTAATAATATAAAAACGATATCATTTTTTGAGCCTCTAATTGATTTTTTTAGGGGATGCAAAACCCACCAAATCCCCAATTTTGCAGTGGATTCATGTGAAAAAAGCAATTTTGAACACCCCAAGCCTTACAGAAAACCTGATTTTGGGGTGAATTTACCCCCTAAAAAATTAATTGTAGGGACACAAAATTTGCTTTTAAACCCTAAAAAAAACCCCCAAAATCCCAAATTCCTTTTTTCCATTTAGGGTCTTCCATTCCCCTCTTTTTCCCGGTGGGAAAATCCCCAAAATTTCCTTTTTCATCCCATTTTTGGGGTTTTGTCACACAGAGCCCCTTTGTCCCTTTTCCCCCTGGAAAGGTGGGAAGGGGCCCGAAATGGGGGAAAAATCCGGGAATTTTTGTGGGATGAGGTCAAAGCCTTCCCCCCTCACACGGCCTCTTCCTCCTCCTCCTCCTTTCCCTCCTCCCCCTTTTTTGGGATGAAAAGGCGATTTTTTGGGAAAGGTACAAAGGGATCCTTTCAGGGAGCAGGGGGGGAGGGTGCTCAGGGCCTCACCGGGGATTTTTTGGGGGCTATTTTGATTTATTTTGGTTTATTTTATTTTTTAGTTTTTAATGTTTTTATTAGGGTGGGTTTTTTTTTTTTTTTTTTGCAGTTTTTGGTATTTTTAAGATTTTTTTTTTTTGTTATTTTCTGTACATTTTTATGGTATTTTTGTGTATTATTTTTATTTTATCTGGGGGCTTTTTTTATTTATTGAATATTTTTTATATTATTTGTGTATTTTTCAAATATTGCTTGGAATTTTTAAAAGATTTTTGTGTGCATTTGTATATTTTGGGGGTATTTTTAAAAAATTTTTGGTGCATTTTAAAATATTCTTGTGTATTTAAAAAATATTTTAAAAATATTTTGGGGGTATTTTTTGTGTGGTTTTTATTTCTGGGGTATTTGGGGTGAAACGCTAGGAATTGGGTGAATGGGTTTGAGGGATACTTTGGGATTTTTTTGGTGTCCCTTAAGGGATTTTTCCCATTCCCAAAGCTGATTTTCCCCTGGAATTCCCAATTTTTTCCCTCTGGGTCACTCTGTGTTACAGGGGGGTCACTTCACCTTTGATTTTTTAGGATCCCCCCCAAAACTTGGGAGTTTTTTGCCCCCTAAATGCCTGAAATTCAGGATTTTCATCCAACTCCAAACCCTAAAAATTTCCTTTTTTTTTTCCTCCTGTCTGGAGTGAGGAAGAGGTGAAAAAAACTCCGGGATTTTGGATCCTTTGATGGCGAATTCTCCCATCCCCCCATCCCAAAAAATCCCTATTTGGGGTGGCACCGAGCCAGGGCCCCAAAAGCCACGGGGACAAAGCCGCCCCTGTGTCCCAGAACCGGAAAAATCCCAAAAAATAAATAAATTCAGGGGAAAAAAAAAAATTTAAGAAACCACCAAAACCACCCAAAATCCCAAAAAACCCCCAACCCTAAAAGAGATTTTTGATGGGGGCTGGGCCGAGGGTCCCAGGGTTTGAAGGGAGATCAGGTTCGGGGAGTTTTTTTGGATTTTTGGGGTTTTTTTGGGGATTTTTTTTTTTTTTTTTGTTTCTTTTTTTTTTTTTTTTTTCTCTTGGGCAAAACCAGAAAAAAAGCCCAGCGGGGCTGTGGGTTAATTAATTAATTAATGAGCGCTCAAGACTGGATTAATGGCGTCGGGGTTGTTAGGAGGAATTAGGATCAGGAGGCTCCTGGAGTGTGAGGACCCTGCCCCAGCTTGGGGTTAAAAATGGCCCCAAATTACCCCAAATCACCCCAAAATTGGGGTTTGGGGTGAGCAGCCCTGACTTGGAGGGTTTGGGGTGAAAAATTACCCCAAAATTACCTTTAAAGTCACTCCAAAATGACCCCAAAATTGGGGTTTAGAGGGTTAAAGTGCCCTGCTTGAGGTTTGGGATTAAAAATGCCCCAAAATGACCCCGAAATGACGAAATTGGGGTTTGGGGGGGTGGTGTGGGGAGGGGTAGCTCAGACCTGGCTGGATTTGGGGTCGAAAATGACCCAAAATGACCCAAAGTGATCCAAAACTGAGGGCTTTGAGGGGCAGCTCTGAACTCTGGGGTCTCCCAGCTCAGAATTTGGAGTCCCAGCCCTGAATTATGGGGAATCTTTCTCAGATTTTGGGGCATTTTTCCTGCATTTGGGGCATTTTTCCTGCATTTGGGGCATTCGTGTCTGATTTTGGCACAGGCATCGCTGTTTTGGGGGCATCTTTTTGTGGTCTGGGGCATTTTCCCTGGATGTTGGGGCATTTCCCGGGATTTTGGGGCATTTTCCCGGTTTTCAGGGTGCCTCGCCCGGGCAGCACGGGGCGGGGGGAACGGAGGCGCCGTGTCCCGGACTTTTTTGGGATTTTGGGATTTCCGGGAGAGATGAGCTCTGCCCGGCCCAACCACGGCCCGAGAGGGGGGGAGGGAATTCCAGGTGGGATTTGAGGGGGTTCCCAGGGAATTTGGGGTAATTCTCTGATGCATTTTGGGGCATCTACCTCAGATTTGGGGCATCTTGGCTGGATCTTGGGGCATTCCCCCAGATTTTGGGTCATTTTCCCTGAGTTTTGAATCATTTTCCCTGGATTACGGGGCATTTTCCCCAGGTTTTGGGGCATTTTCTCTGATTTCTTCAGCTGAGGACGAACCCAAAACCCTTTTCCAGAGATTCCCACTGTGGACAGGAATGGAGACAGATAAATAAATAAATGTACAACTGCATCTGAACAATGTCACCTAGCACATGAGCAGTCGGCCAAAAAAAAAATTAAATTTATCACATATTTATAAACTCATAATTAAAATGTGTTCTTATCTAGCACAAAAAGCAGGAAAATTCCTCAATTCCAGGCTTTTTTTTTTTTCAGATCTTTAATTTCAATAAAAGATAAAAAAAGTAGGAAATTAATTTGGTATAAAACAGGGGAGGAAATTTGGGATCCAAAGGGACACGAAGGGCTGGGAAAAACCGGGAAAAGGGGCTCCAAAAATTCGGGAATTTGGTACAAAACTTCATCTCCCAGCTTGGGAAAAATAGAAAAAATTCCCAGCTCCGGCAGGAGAGGGAAAATACAAAAACTTGGGATTTTCCCCCACTTTTTTATTAAAAATTGTCTTTTCCACCAGGAAGAGCAAATCCAGAGGCTTGAGAAGGTCCAAAAAATTTGGGATTAATCCAGGGAAAGGGGTGGGCAAAGCTCCCCAAATAAATCCTGGCATTGTTTGGGAAAAATTGAAGGAATTCCAGGATTTTGGGGCTTTTCCCATGGTTCTGCAATTCCTGCGATTTGGGAGGATTTTTTAAATGGAAAAAGTGGGAAAAACAACTGGAAAAAGCAACAGGAGCTGCTGGGATGAAGCAGCCTGAAAGGAAAGGGAAAATTCCCAAAAATTCACCAAAAATCCCAGATTTTGCTCAGGTTTTGGGATTTATCCCTTGGAAAAGCAAAGTTTGGGTGTAAATCCAGAGGAATTCTGGCATTCCAAAGCTTAATCCTGGAAAAATTACCCAAAAGTGGGAATTTGGGAAGAAAAAACGGGATTTAAGCAGGAATTATTCCCAGGGATTCCAATCCAAGTTCTCCCATGGATAAAATCCACAAACTTTGGGAATGAGGTGGAAAAAATGGGAATGATCCCCAAAAATTCCCTCCAGAACCAAACCTTTTCCCTGCTTTTCCCAAATCCAGATTTTCCCAACCCAAAGCCACGGAGGCTCCTCCCTTTTCCCGAAAATCCAGCTCCAAAAAGCCCAAAATTCCCAAATTTCCCCATCCCAGCAGACGGAAAAGCGGGAAAATCCATCCTGGAATCTCAAAAAAGAGGGAAAGAAACTCCAAAAAATCCCAACTGTGCTTCCAAACTTTTCTATTCCCCCCGAATCCGGGGGGGGGTTTGGGAGGAGCAGGACCCGGAGCTCCTTGGCTGCGTCCCCAGGAGAATCCTGGGATTCTTCTGATCCAAATCTGTGAAATTTCAGGATTTTTCTGGCATCAGAGGAGCTTTCTGTGCAGGATTTCCCAGGCCATCCTCTTCCGGAAGTAGGGCATGTGTTGCTTTGGGAATTTTGAGGGGGGGAAATGGGAAAAAATGGGAATTTTGGGTCAGGTTTGCTCATCCAGGGGCAGATTCAGGCTTTTTTTCCCCATGGAAAATAATGGAAAAGGGGGAAGTTTGGGGCTTTGGGGTTGTGGGAATGGGGGGAGAGTTTGGGGTTTTCCTGGCCCTGGGGGTCTGGGGCCTGAGGGAATTTGGGAGTGCTGGGATCTGGAAATGCTGGAGGAGGGAAGTGGGATATTGCTGGAGGTTGGGAATTACCCAGGAATTCCTTGGGATTTTGGGGAGGAATGGGGGATTTGTCCCAGATCTTGGGGGAAATATTTGGGATTTTCCCTGGCACTGGGGCTTGGGAGCTTTTTCCAGGGACCTGGGGCAGGGATTTGGGGACAATTCCATGGAGGTGGGGAGGGGCTAGGAATGGGAGATAAGGTGGGGATTCCTCGGATTGGGTGAGGAATGCTGGAATCTCCCCCAAATCCCGCTGGAATTTTGGGGTTTTTCCTGGCCCTGGGGGTTTGCGGGATGGGAATTGTAGGATTGATTTCATTTGCAGCCCCTGGGGTACCTGAGTGAAGTTGATGGGTTTGTCCTTGGAGATGCACTCGGCGTAGCGGCAGGCGAACATCCCGCAGTCGCTGCCGTTCATCTGCTGCGGGATCTCCTGGGGAAAAACCAGGAATCAACATTCCCAAATTCCCACATCCCCCCCTTCCCTCAGCCCCCAAACCCCCAAGGACAGGAAAAACCCCAAAATCCCAGTGAAATCTGGGGGAAGGTCCCAGAATTCCGGAATTTTTTGCAGTCCCACCTCGCCCAAATCCCACCCAAACCCCTCCCCTGCGGAAAATTTCCTCTCCCAAGGTTCTCCCCTTTTCTTCCCTGAGGGAAAAGGGGCCCAAAAAGGGCTGGGAACCCAAGGAAATGCTGAATTCTTTGGGAATTCTGGGCTGTCCAAACCTGGCTCTTCTTGCTCAGCAGGGCCCATCCGTTGGTGTCGAATTCCTTCCTTTTCTTATCCAAACTTTCCTGTTTCAGGTACTGCCTGTGGGAAAAGGAGCAGGAGAAGCTGGAATTCATGGGAAAATGGCAATTCTGAGGTTCTGCTCTGTCTGGCTGCTCCCAAAGGGATCCAGGGCTGGGATTCACAAATCAATCCCCCACCAAAAATCTAAAATTGGATCGGGAGAGGCTGAAATCCCACGGAGAGAAAACAGGGAGAGAATCCCAGGGAAGAGAAGGAATTTTTCATGTCCTGGAAGGGAGAATGAGCCTGAAAAAGGGAGCAAAAATGACCCTAACGGAGCCCCAAAAAAATGACCCTAAAGGGACCTAAGAATGACTCTAAAAGGGCCCAAAAATGGGTAAAGTTGGTGTTTCCAAGGCTGGGGAAGCAGAAGTGGGATTTTGCCAGGGAAGGGATTTTACTCACAGCAGGATCCTGCAGGCCTCACTGTTGATCCCTCCCATGGAATCGTAGTAGGTGATGGTTTTTTTCCTGAAATCCACGACCTGCGCAGAGAAAAATTCCTTAAAATGGGAAAAAAAATCAAGAATGCTTTTCTTGCAAAAACAATGCAGGGTACTTCACACCACAGGAAGATTTCCCCCCAAAAATCCCCATTTCCTGCTGCACTTTTAATCCCTGAATGTCTAAACGAGCCATTATTGTTATTACTATTATTATTGTTACTATTGTTCCTCCCATGGGTTTACAACAATTTTGCCCCATCTCTCAAGGCCCAGATCTAGGTGGTTTTCAGTGTTTTCCCTCCCCATTCCCATGCCATTTTTGCTGGAAATTACTTCTTTTTGATGGAATTAATTAACAATTCAAGCAGGAATTAATAAATTAAGGAGGCTTTTGCTAAAGGAGCTGAAAATCCCTGCAGGATCCCAGGAGCCAGGGCAGGGGATGGGACAAAGGAAGGGGAAAAGTGAAATATCTGTGGCCTAAATCTCTTTAACAAGATCCTGTGGCACCAGGAGCTGGTGGGAACGGGGAAATCAGATCTTCCCAAGGGAATAAATTCCCTAAAATGACCTCCAGGCTGAATTTAAGGACTAAAAACCCCACAAAAAGCTGCTCCTACCTTTGTATTTCCCTTTAAAACTCAGATTTGAGACAAAACCACAAATTTTTCCTGTCAGCATCACCCAAAACCAACAAAATTTGGGCCCTAAATCCCAAACTGAGGATTTTTTGGGATAATTCAGACACTCACAGCCAGGCACCAGTGCACTCCCAGGTGGATGGGCACCAGGAGCAGATCCACAGAGAAAATATCCACTTTTTTTGTCCATCTTTTCACAGCTTGGTACCCTGCAGTCTTTAATTTGGTGAAGAAAAAGGTGTTGAAGGCGTGGACTGCAGGCAAATCCTTGTCCTTGCTCCTCTCCATCAGCAAATTCATGTAGAAATTTATAATCTGGGGGGAAAAAAGGGAAAACAGACAGGGGTTTTGATTTTTTTTTAGTAGATTTTTATTTATTTTATTATGGTGTTTGGATTTGTGGCCCTGTGTAAAGTTAGGGAATAAAGCCCCAAAAAGGAGGATTTGCATAAAAACCTTCAAAAAACCCATGGGGGTTTGCAGTAGCTCCATTGCAGTAAAACATTCCAGAGAAAACTCAAGGATTTTTAGGAATTTGCCTTTATTTAGGTCTGTATTTAAGATTTACTTATTGTTTTCCCCTGTTCACACCAATCCCATCCTCCCAGTATCATTAATTCCCCACATAAATTCAATTATTTTTATTTTGCGGAGCTTCCCCCACAGATTTATCAGTCCAGGGCGGAATCCAACCCACAAACCCCCTCCCAACACCCAACCCAACCACTTTCCCCTCCCAAGCTGCTGGAAACGCGTGGGAAATGGGAATTGCTGGGCTCTCACCTCGTCGTTGAGCCAGTTGAGGTTGTTGAGGGTCTGGATGTCCTTCCTGGTGATGGTCAGGCGGAAAGCCTCGCTCAGCACCTCGTCCTGGTTCCCTCCTCGGAAAAGGCTCTTGATTTCCTTCTCCATTTCCTGGGGAAAGGTCAGGTGGAATTCCTGCTTTTCCTGACCCCAAATGCCCAAGGGTTTAATGCCCAATTGTCCCTTAAGCCATAAATTCACCAGGATGAGGGTGCAGGGCTCCATCCCTGTGCCCAAACCCCAGCAGTTCCCTGAACTGAATTCCCTGAGCTGATCTACCTCAGATGAGGCAGAATTCCTGCTTTTTCTGCCCCAAATCCCCAGGGGTTCAACACCAAACTGATTCTTGAGCCATGAATTCAGCATGAGGAGGGCTCAGGGCCCCCCAGCCCTGTGCCCAGAGCCCCCTGCCTGCCCGCAGCCCCACCTCGGTGATCTCCGGGAAGTCGTCGTCGCCCTGGCCGGGGCGGGCGCGGTCCGGCCCCTCGGGCCCCACGGCCACCGGGATCTCCTTCTCCAGGGGCACACGCAGGTGCAGATCCACCAGGTCCTGCACGGAGCGCTCCTGCTCCTGCAGCCGCTGCGGGGGGACAGAGCGGGGAAACGAGGGGTTGGGGTTGATAAAACCGGGATAAACCTCCAGGATTATGGAATTAAACCTTTACAGAGCCACCCAGGCCTGTCCCCAAGCGCCACATCTGCATTTCTTCCTGCTCCGAGAGGCGCTGTAGGAGGGACAGAGCGGGGAAAAGGAGGGGTTGGGATCAGTAAAATTGGGGAAAACCTCTGGGATCATGGAATTAAACCCATACAGAGCCACCCACCCCTGTCCTCAAGTGCCACATCTGCATTTTTCCCCATTTCCCTGGACTCTGACTCCTTTTCCAAGCCCTGACCACCCTCCCAGTGACAAAATTTCCTGTCGTTTCCAATGTGGGACAATATTCCCTCTTTTCCTTGCTGTTTATCCCAGGACTGGGAAGAACAAAGGCCTAAAAAAAGTTGATTTTTCCTGTTTTCCAACTTTTTCCCCAGTCGTCCCAGTGCAGGGTGTTTTTCCGTGTAATTCTCACCTGGCTCTGGAGCTGCAGGGCCAGAGCTTTCTGCTCCTCTATTTGCCTCCACCTCTCTCTGGCTCGGGAATCATAGACACTGGTCCTAGAAAAAACAAAATTTTCATGGACAAATTGATTCAAAAAATCAGGATTTTGGTTTTTCCACCGCAAAAATCCCAGGAAAAGACAGCAGGGAATATTAACTCACAGCTCTTTGATCCATAGCTCGGCCTGGAAAAAGGGGAGGCTGGAAAGAGAGAGAAAGGAGGGTTGGAAGTGACCAAAAATACCGGAATTTCCCCAGAATTCCCTCATTTCCCAAATTCTCACCCTGTCCCTCTTCATTGTCACCTCCCTGTGTCCCTAAAAATCCCCAAAATCCCCCCATTTTGTACCCCTTACCTTGGAGCTGGAGTTCTGGAATCCTTGACCTTGAGCAAAATGACGGAATCTGACCCTAAAAATGGGAAAAATTCCTGGATTTCTGTCCCCCTTGATTCCTACCCCAAATATTTCCCAATCCTGAACAAAAATCCCAGATTGGCCACAGAATTTAAATCCCTCTCCCAGGGTTTGGGGTTATTTGGGATTTGGTTTCATTTTGTTTGGGATTTAGGGGATTTTCGGGGGTATTTTCTTTGGGACTTTATTGGGGAGTTTTTTGGGATTTTTTTTTTTTTTTTTGTTAATTTCAGATTTTTTGGGGGGTTTTATTTGTGGTCTTGTTTTATTTGAGATTTTGGTATTTTGGGGGGGTTTTTGGGGTTACTTTCCCGGAATTCTCAGGAATCTTTACCTTCACTCTGTGCCTCGGCTCCCGGCTCCTCCTCCCGCTGCTGTAGGGCCGTGGAATTCCGGGGCTGGAACCCCCCAGGAAACCCCGGACAGGGGCCCAGGGGGGGATTTTGGGAATTCTGAGGTGGCTCTGGGGAATGTGGAACGGGAGCTGGAATTTTGTGAATTTCCAGTGCCTCGGGATCTTCCCTGGGAGCCTCCTGGGGCAGGGAGGAGCCGGAACGGGGACAGCGGGAGCTGCAAAAAAAAAAAAAAAAATCAAAACACCCCGTTAGGGAAATTCCTGGGAAAAGACTGGAAATTTGAGATTTGGGGAGAGGGTTTAGGTTTTTTTTTTGGGGGGTTAGGAAAGAGTTTTTGGGAAGGTTTGGGATTTGGGCAGGTTTCTTTGGGATTTTGGCAGGGTCTCTGGTGACTTTCAGGGATTTGGAGAGGGTTTTTTGGGATCCGAGCAGGGATTTCGAGGTTCTTTGGGATCTGGGGCAGGTTTTCAGGGATTTTTTGGGATGCTCCCGACTCACGGGTGGAAGGGGAGCAGCGGGGAGGGTTTGCAGCTGGAGAATCTCTTCCCGGTCACCATCTGCAGCAGCTGCCGGTAAATCTCCCGCTCCTCCTCCCGCACCGTCTGCGGGGAGAGAGCACAGAAAACCTCCTCTCACAACCCTGCAATCCACTGATCCCAGCGATTCCGCCCAAACTCAGGGATCTGGTGGAATCCCACGAAGGCAATGCTGAGAAAAACCCCCCAAAAAATTGGGATTTAGGGCTGGAAAACCCCAGGAGTTTGGTGTTTAACGCCAGATGTGCCACCAGCTCTGCCGGAACACCCCAAGCCCACAAACCCCCGGGATTTCCCAGGATTTCCCCCATTCCCAGCTCTGCCAGAACACCCCAAGCCCACAAACCCCTGGGATTTCCTGGGATTTCCCCATTCCCAGCTCTGCCAGAACACCCCAAGCCCACAAACCCCCGGGATTTCCCAGGATTTCCCCATTCCCAGCTCTGCCAGAACACCCCAAGCCCACAAACCCCCGGGATTTCCCAGGATTTCCCCATTCCCAGCTCTGCCAGAACACCCCAAGCCCACAAACCCCCGGGATTTCCTGGGATTTCCCCATTCCCAGCTCTGCCAGAACACCCCAAGCCCACAAACCCCCGGGATTTCCCAGGATTTCCCCATTCCCAGCTCTGCCAGAACACCCCAACCCCACAAACCCTCGGGATTTCCCAAGATTTCCCCCATTCCCAGCTCTGCCAGAACACCCCAACCCCACAAACCCCCGGGATTTCCCA
>NW_005054734.1:19571-23380 GCF_000277835.1 Geospiza fortis | reverse complement strand
GCGCGGTGCTTTCTTGGGGCTGCGGCGGCTCCAGGAGGGGCTCGGGGCCGGCTTCAGGGGGAAGGAGGCTCCATGGAGGGCGGATTTTCCCCCAAAAGCGCTGGGGTTCCCGCTGGAAGGAAGGAAAAACACCGCGGGTTTGTTGCAAATCCTGAAAAATCGGTTTCAAATCTCAAATAAAATCACAAAAGGTTGCGCGGAAGGAGAAACGAAACGGTCCAGATTCCAAATGAAGCCCCAAAAACCCCACAAATTAAAAAAAAAAAAAAAAATCCCCAAACCCCCCAATTAAATTCCCTGAATCCCCTCTGCTTCAAGCTCCCAAATAAAAAAAAAACCACCAAGAATCCAAATCCCCACCAAAAAATCTCAAACATTCTCCTGCAAATAACCAAAATCCCAAACTAAACCCACCAAAAAATCCCCCCCAAAAAGAAAATAAAACCATCCAAAAATCCCAAAAAGAAACCCCCCCCCAAAAATTGCCAAATCAAAAAACTCCAAAACCCCAACTAAAACCCCCCCAAAAATATCAACCAAAACGTGGAAATCTGAGATCTGCTGCACCCACCTGGAATTTTTACGGGTCTCCAGGAAGGAGCCTCGGCTCCCCCTGGGCTTGGAGCTCCTCCACTGCCCGTTGGCTCCTGGGAATCTTTCAGGAATTTCTGAGGGGAAAAACACTGGGAGTTCCCAGAAAAACCCAGATTTCCCCTTCTCCAGGCATTGTTTTTAGGGAAAACACCCCCAAATCCCAAATTCCAGAGGGAAAACTCACCTGGGGTGTAGCTGAGGGAGCAGGAGGAGTTCCCAGCAGGGCAGGAGAAGCTGCTGAGTTTGGGGAGGAAAAACTGGGGGGAAAAAAGAATGCGAAAAATTCCAATATTTTGCTTAGAAGTGGGAAAATGCCAGGGAAGAATCCAGGAAAATTACAGGGAAAAGGGAAGGGTGTTCCCAGGGTTGATTGGGAATGGTGGCAAGACTTCACAATTCCCAAAATTCACAATTCCTAAAATTAATAATTCCCCAAGTTTACAGTTCCTAAGGTTTGCAATTCCTACCCATCACAGCTCCCCAAACTCCCAAAATTCCCAGCTTCTAAAGGTTACAACTCCCATATTTTATGGAGAGAATTTATGGAGCAGCAAGAAACCAAAAACTACTGGGAAAATCCTGAATTTCGCAGCTCCAGACCCGCGGTGGGTCCCACACTTGGGCTCCCCATTCCCGCCACATTCCAGGCGGAATTCCCACGCCGGGAACCGGCAATTCCCAAAAACGGGATTGGGATTTGACTTCTGCGGTTTCCAGGCTGGGTTTCCCCAGAGAAAGCGCGGCTGGAAGTGCCCTAGGATCCCCTGGGACGGAAGAATTGTCCCGAATATTCCCAAATCCGCTTCCCGCCCATATCCCGCGGCGGTTCCGTGAGGGAAGGAGCGGCGGCGGCTCCGGCCCGGTGGCGGAGAGGGGGGGCGGCGGGCGGGGTGGGGGGGGGGGTGACCCTATAGGGGTTACTCTGTGGCGGGGGGTCATTCTCTGGGGGCTGTGACCCTATAGGGGGTCATTCTGTGGGGGCTGCGACCCTATGGAGGGGTCACTCTGTGTGTGAGTCCCTACCACCGATCGATCCTGTCACAGTCGGCCCCGTTACAGCTGATCCCATCCCAAGTTTCTCCCTGTGGTCAGTCCTGTTACAGCTGGTCCCTACATCCAAAACTGGTACAGCCTATCCCATAATAGCCGATCCTATTACAGTCAATCCCACAGTAGCTGGACCCTACAGCCGATCCCGTTACCCCAATCCCGTTACAGCCGATCCCGTTGCCCCGATCCCGTTACCCTGATCCCATAACGGGCGATCCCATTACAGCCGATCCCGTCACCCCGATCCCATTACAGCGCTCCCCGCGGCCAATCCCAGGTCCCAGCCCGTGTCCCCGCGCTGTGTCCGGGCCATGGTGGCGCTGTCCCCGGGCCATGGTGGCCGTCCCGGTGGCCCCGGCGCTGTCCCGGTTCGTGGCCCCGGCCGCGCTCTCCGTGGCCGCGCTCCTCCTCCTCCTCCTGCTGTCCTTCCTCCCGCCCGGGCCGGGCCGGCGGCGCTCCGCAGGTCAGTGCTCCCGGTGGGCAGCGGGACTGGCACCACTAACGGCCCCGTAACGCCTGCGGACCGGCACCGGTAACGCCCGCGGACCGGGACGGAACCGGAGCCGGGAGAGGCAGCGGCAGGGAACGGGGACTGGGAGCAGTTAGGAAAGCAGAGCAGATCCCACCGGGAACAGCGACCCGGACCGGTAACGGCCCCGCACCGGGACTGGCGATGGACTGGAACCGGTTAGGGAGAGGTACTGGAACCAGCAGGGAACAGCAACTGGCACCAGTAACGCCCCCAGACTGGGACCGGCGGGGAGCTGGAAACGGGAGAGGCGGGGAATGGGGGCTCGGAGCAGTAAGGAAAGCAGTCTGGAGCCAGTGAGGAGCGCAGAGTCCCATAGGGAACACAGACAGGGACTGGTAAGGATAGACTGGGACCAGTAAGGAGGATAAACTGGCACCAGTAAGGAGGGCAGACCAGTAACCACAGGGAATAGAGACTGGGATGAACAGGGAATCCCGACCGGAACCGGTAAGGACAGAGCGGCACCAGTAAGGACAAACTGGCACCAGTAAGGGATGCAGAGCCGCTCCCACTGGGACTAAAGACTGGAACCAGTAAGAACAAACTGGGACCAGTAAGGACAAAGTGGCACCAGTAAGGAGGACACAGCAGCTCCCACTGGGAACAGGGACTGGGACCAGTGAGGACAAACTGGCCCCGCTAAAGAGGGACTGGGACCATTAAGGAGAGCAGGGCAGGGAAAACAAACTGGGACCAGTAAGGACAGACTGGCACCAGCAAGGAACAGAGACTGGCACCAGTAAGAAGGACAGAGCAGCTCCCAGAGAAAATATGCACTGGGTCCAGTACAGACAAACTGGGACCAGTAAGGGGAGGCTGGGACCACTAAGGACAGCCTGGCCCCAGTAGGGAATCGAGACTGGGACCAGTAACGAGGACTCCCAGTAAGGAGTCCCCCCACGCCCCCCCGGGCGGGAGTGTCCCGGCGGTGGCAGCGGGGCTGTCCCAGTGTCGCCGCGTTCCTCCCCAGCGGTGCCACTCTGCGCTGGCAGCGCCACCCGGAGGGTCAGAGCCGCCCTTCCCGCCTTGGGATTTGCCCGAATTTCCCGATTTTTTCCAGGCAGGAAAATGCCCCCGAGCCCCGCGGGACCCCAGCACACCGAGACCATGGGCGCCGGCAAAGCCATCGCCGTCCTTACCTCAGGGGGGGACGCGCAGGGTAAGAGGACCCCAAAGCCCCCAGGATCCAAAATCCCTAGAAATCCCCAGCCTGAAATCCCTGGAAATCCCCCCAGATCCCCCCGAATTTCTCCCCTCTCCCCCAAAACTCCGCAAATGCCTTGGGATCCCGGAATCCTCACCCCAAATTCCCCTCCCCTCCCCCCAAAATTCCCCCCAAAATCCCTAAAAATCCCCCCCAAGTCCCTAAAACCTCTCCTTTGGAGGTAAAAATCGGGATTTTGATGCCACAACCATCAGGGTTTTCCCTGGATTGAGGTTCTGGGAATGACCTTGGTGGGGGTTTGGGGTCGGGTGGAGCTCGAGGAGTTTTGGGATAGCAGAGGGAAACAACGGTGACAAAATCCGGGCAGGGGACTCCAAGTGGGCACCGGTGGCACTTTGGCACTGAGCCAAAATAATCAGGATTGCCCAAAATTCCAAGGATTCCTCCCAAGATTTGGGATTTTTCTGG
>NW_005054734.1:9979-19490 GCF_000277835.1 Geospiza fortis | reverse complement strand
GGATTGGGGGTGTCCACCGGGGGGTGGCAGCCGCAGGGAGGTGACAGAGGCTTGGGGATGTCACCAAGGGGTGACAGGATGATGGCGGTGCCCCACAGGGATGAACGCGGCCGTGCGCGCCGTGGTGCGCGTGGGGATCTACACCGGGGCCAAGGTGTTCTTCGTGTGTGAGGTCAGTGTTAGCCCCAGCCCCAAAATTCCACAGCCTCACCGTCAAATTTGGGAAAAGGTGTCCTTGAACCACTGTCCACTCTGTCCCCACAGGGCTACCAGGGGCTGGTGGACGGTGGTGACCACATCAGGGAGGCCACGTGGGAAAGCGTGTCCATGATGTTGCAGCTGGTGAGGGACACGGACAGGGTGACACATGGATAGGGGGACACACAGACAGGGGAACACATGGACAGGGGGACACTTGGGAATCCCCTCCTGGGCTGGGGAGGCACTGGGCATGCCCCTCACTGGTCCCAGTTTGCCCCTCACTGGTTCCAGTCTGAGCCTGGGCTCAGCAGAAAATGACCCAAAAGCAGAGCTGGGATGGGGGGAGGGAGGGAAGGGTGGACACAGGGATGGACATAGGGACATACATGGGGATGGGATGGGGGGATGGACAGAGGGATGGACATGGGGATGGGATGGGTGGATGGACAGAGGGGTGGATGGACACAGGGATGGACATGGAGATGGGATAGGTGGATGGACACACAGGTACAGGTGCGGGGATGGGACGGGTGGATAGACACAGGGACGGACAGCCAGCCCCGAGGCCAGCCGTGCCCTGCCATCCCTCCCCAGGGTGGCACGGTGATCGGCAGCGCGCGCTGCCAGGATTTCCGCACGCGCGAGGGGCGGCTGCGTGCCGCGCGGAACTTGGTCAAGCGCGGCATCACCAACCTGTGTGTGATCGGCGGCGACGGCAGCCTCACCGGCGCCGACACCTTCCGTGCCGAGTGGGGCGGGCTCCTGGCAGAGCTGCTCAAAACCGGTATGGGGGGGGACACCGGGGGAGCCCCGAAACCCCCCTGGGGTGAGGGAGAGGGAGGGGGACAGAGGGAAAGGGTTGGGGTCAAAAGAGAGAGGTTTGGGTTCAAAAGCACGCAAAAATTTGGGGTTTCGCACATAATAATGTGGTGTTCTTCCCTACTTATGAAGTTTAGGACACTTTTGCTCCCCAAGGGAACATTTTGTAGGGGGGCACAGAGAGAACAGGAGGTGTGGAAAGGTTTGGTTTTGAATCAGGATGTGAAACTCAAAAATTGTTTTTTTTTTTTCTATAATTATGGAAGTTTGGGGCACTGTTGAAGATGTTTTAAAGGGGGATACAGAAGGAAAAGAGAGTGTGGTTAAAAAAAGCAGGGTGTGGCACTCAAAAATTTGAGGTTTTCCCCCAAAACAGAGATTTGTGGCACTGCTTCCCCCTAAGCGGACATTCTGGGGGGGTCCCACATCAGAAAGGAGGGTGTGGGAAGGTTTGTGATTCCAAAAAAACTTTGTTTCCAAAATCAAGGTGTCCTACACAAAAATACGGGGTTTTGTCACCCAAAGCTGAGTGTTTTCCCCCCAAACAATCCCTTTGACACCTCTACCCCTCAAGTGACCATCTGGGGATGGTGTCTCCCTCCTGCCCACTCCCTCCCCAGGTGGCATCACGGCAGAGGAGGCGCAGCGCTCGAGCCACCTGAACATTGTGGGCATGGTGGGCTCCATCGACAACGACTTCTGTGGCACCGACATGACCATCGGCACCGACTCGGCGCTGCACCGCATCATGGAGATCGTGGACGCCATCACCACCACGGCGCAGAGGTGACAAGGACACCCTCGTTGTCCCCAGACCCTCGGTGTTCCCGTTTCGGGTGGGTGACGCTTTCTTGTCCCCGCAGCCACCAGAGGACTTTTGTGCTGGAGGTGATGGGGCGGCACTGCGGGTACGTTCTGGTGGCACCTAGGAGGGGTTCTTGTCACCCCAAAAACTGGGGGAAGTGGCTCAAAAGCAGTTTTTGGCCCCATTTCAGGTATCTGGCGCTGATCACAGCCCTGGCCTGCGGTGCTGATTGGGTTTTCATCCCTGAGTCACCCCCCGAGGACAACTGGGAGGAGCACCTGTGCAGGAGGCTGGCTGAGGTGGGATGGATGATGGATGGATGGATGGATGGATGGATGGATGGATGGATGGATGGATGGATGGATGGATGATCTCCCCCTGTCCCCATCCCTGTTGACACCCTGTGATCCCCCCAGACCCGTGACGGTGGCTCCAGGCTCAACATCATCATCGTGGCTGAGGGTGCCATTGACAAGCACGGCAAGGCCATCACCTCAGACGAGATCAAAGCTGTGAGTGGGGATGGGGGGACACAGGGTACATCCCCCTTTGCCCCCTCCCTTTTTGGGGCCAGTCCTAGAGCTCTCCTGTGTCCCTGCAGCTGGTGGTGAAACGTCTGGGGTACGACACCAGGGTGACCATCCTGGGCCACGTCCAGCGTGGGGGAACCCCCTCAGCCTTCGACCGCATCCTGGTGGGCACCTCCTTCCTCACCCCAGTCCCAAAGGAGGGGACCTGGAGGTGACTGACAGCCCCCCTTGGGAGGTGACACCCCTGATGTCCCCTCAGGCCAGCAGGATGGGTGTGGAGGCTGTGATGGCGCTGCTGGAGGGGACACCGGAGACGCCGGCCTGCGTGGTCAGTCTGTCCGGCAACCAGGCCGTGCGTCTGCCCCTCATGGAATGTGTCCAGGTGGTGAGTGGGAATGGGGGGACACCGGGAGTGGCCCCAGACCCAGTCCAGGGATGGTTCCCAAACCATCCCTAAGATGGTTCCCATCCCTAAGATGTCCCCAAACTCTCCAGGGAGTGCCCCCAAGCCAGCCCCAGGGATGGATCCCACCCCAGGACACCCCATTCCACCCCAATCCCATCCAAAACACTCCAATCCTACCCAGGACGCCCTAATCCCATCCTAGGACACCCCAATCCCACCCAGGAAATCCCAGTCCCACCCCAATCCCCCTCTGTGCCCCCAGACCAAGGACGTCACCACAGCCATGAACGAAGGACGCTTCGAGGATGCGGTGAAGCTGCGGGGCCGGTGGGTGGCACCTCCATGTCCCTGTCCCTGCAACCCCAATGTCCTCAAAATGTCTCAAAACCCCAACTTCCCCGATTTTTAGGAGCTTTCAGAACAACTGGAATGTCTATAAGCTGCTGGCTCACATCCGCCCACCTGCCACCAAGGTAGGGAGCGCTGCGGAGGGCATGGTGAGGGGACCGAGCCGGGACACCCCAATTCCATCCCAGGCACGGATACCACCCAATCCCAACCCAATCCAACCCCAACCCCCAGTGAGCCCTGTCCCTGTCCCCAGAGCGGGTACACGGTGGCCGTGATGAACGTGGGCGCTCCGGCCGCGGGGATGAACGCGGCCGTGCGGGCAACCGTGAGGATCGGCCTCATCCACGGGCACCACATGCTCGCGGTGCACGATGGCTTCGAGGGGCTGGCCTTTGGCATGGTGAGGGTCCCGAGGGGAATGGGGTGGGAAAAGGGTCAGGAGAGGGACTGGGATGGGGAGATTCCCACAGGAAATGGGGTTTGGGATGGATTTGAGGGGCTGGCATTCGGGATAGTGAGGGTCCTATGGGGGAAAGGAGTTGGGATGGGGAGATCCCTATGGGATAAAGGGGTGGCCAGGGCATGACGGATTTGAAGGGTTGGGTTTTGGAATGGGGAGATCCCAGTGGAAAAACAGGCCGGGAAAAGAGTTGGGGAAGTGCAGGATGGATTTGAGGGGTTGGATTTTGGGATAGGGAGATCCATGTGGGAGAAGGGTGCAAGGAAAGGGCCTGGGAAGGGGCAGTTGTGGCACTGCAGGGATGGAGATCCCTCAGGATGGGGGTGTTTAATCCCTGTCCAAACCCCAGCCCTGCTGTGGGTCTGATCTGCTGCTGTCCCCAAGCCAGAGGACATTGTGTGACCTCCTGAGAGGGCTGAGGGGACATTGCGTGACCCCAATGTCACTCTGATAGGGCTGAGGGGGGCCATTGTGACCCCAGATCCTTCTCCCACCCCATTAAACCCGTTTCACCCCCCAGGTGGAGGAGATCGGCTGGAATACGGTGGGCAGCTGGACGGGGCTGGGAGGATCCAAACTAGGCACCAAGAGGTGACTCCCCTCTGCATGTGGGGTCATTTGGGGTCCCTCTGGGGTCCCCCTCTGGTCAGGCTCATCCCGAGGGGTTTCCCCTTCCCAGAACTCTGCCCAAGAAACATTTTGAGGAGATCAGCGCCAACATCAGCAAATTTGGGATTCATGGTCTTATCATCATCGGTGGCTTCGAGGTCGGTTGGGTGTGGGCAGGGTGTGGTCAGCGGGGTGGGGTCAGTGGGGCTTTGTCAGAGCATGGTTGGGGTGTGGCCAGGGTGGGGTCAGGGTCCCTCTGCCATCCCCCAGGCATTCACAGGCAGCCTGGAGCTGGTGGAGGGCCCAGTCTGGTCAAGGTGTGGTCAGTGCCCCCACCGTTCCTCTCCTCTCTGCATTGTCCCCTGATGTCCCCATTGTCCCTCAGGCGTTCACAGGTGGCCTGGAGCTGGTGGAGGGCCGGGCACGCTTCGAGGAGCTCTGCATCCCCCTGTGCATCGTGCCTGCCACCGTCTCCAACAATGTCCCCGGCTCCGACTTCAGCATCGGCGCCGACACTGCCCTCAACACCATCACCACTGTGAGACCCCAGATACCTCCCCAAAATCCCCCTCGTCCCAAACACCATCACCCCGGTCAGATGCCCCATCCTATAGCCTCTGCTCCCAAACATCATCACCACAGCGAGAACCCAAATCCTGTATCCCATATCCCTCCTGATGCCAAACACCATCACCACAGTAAGATCCCAGTGGAAGTCCCAAATTCCCCTGATCCCAAAGCACTATCACCACTCTGAGACCCCGATGGAAATCCCCCAACTGCCCTGACATTAAACCCCTTTTCCTGACCCCAAATCCCACATTTCAGACATGTGACCTGATCAAGCAGTCTAGAGTGGGCACCCCAAATCCCTTGGCCCTAAATCCCTTTTCCTGACCCCAAATCCTGTCCCCACTGCAGACGTGTGACCTGATAAAGCAGTCGGCTGCAGGCACTAAGCGCCGCGTGTTCATCATCGAGACCATGGGTGGCTTCTGTGGCTACCTGGCCACCATGGCCGGGCTGGCGGCTGGCGCCGATGCCGCCTACATTTTCGAGGAGCCCTTCAGCAGCCGTGACCTGCAGGTGGGGACAATCCTGTCCCCTGTCCCCAGTGTCACCAGGGTAGTGTGGAATGAGTAGGTTCCCCACTGACCTCACTCCCACCTCCATTCCCGACCCCACAGGCCAATGTGGACCACCTGACAGAGAAGATGAAGACCACGGTGAAGAGGGGGCTTGTGCTCAGGTGGGCTCCAGCTTTGGGGGGACCTCGTGGCGCCCCCCTGGGGACTGGGATCAGGGGAACTGGGCTCTCACCGTGGTGATGGGCAAGGGATGGAAGATTTGGAGTCTCATTGTGGTGCTGCTGTTTGGGATCAGTGGAATTGTTTGGGATGGGGTGAATTGTGGGATTTGAGCCTGATCCTGTCCCTGGTGTAGGAATGAGCGTTGCAATGAGAACTACACCACAGATTTCATCTACAACCTCTACTGCGAGGAGGGCAAAGGGATTTTTGACTGCCGGAAAAACGTCCTGGGGCACATGCAACAGGTGGGAACGGGGTGAGGGTTTGGGAATTCCCCCAGGAACAGGATCGGTGTTCAGGGGATTTCCCTGGGAAGGGGATTGGGATTTGGGGGATTTCATTGGCTCATCCTGGATTCTCCTGGGGCAGGGAGGCAGCCCCACCCCCTTTGACCGTAATTTTGGCACCAAGATGGGCGCCAAGGCCGTGGCCTGGATCACCGGGAAGATCAAGGAGTGCTCCCGGCATGGTGGGTGCTTCTGGATGGGGGATCCCAAAGGGACCCCAGAGTGACCCTACACTCCCAAACCATTCCCAAAAAGCCCTCCTGTGGATTCTGGGGGATGTTCCCCACTCCTGGATGATCCCAAACATTCCTAACCTCCCCTCCCATGTTTTTGAAAGGTCCCAAATATTCTCAACCTACCCTCCCATAGGTTTTACCCTCATGGAGCATCCCGAGCATTCCCAACCCCTGCTCCAGGAGGATCCCAAACATTCCCAACTTCCTGTCCCAAGTGTTTTCCCATTCCTGAAGATTCCCAGACATTCCCACCCTTCCCTCCCACGTCCCTGGAGGATCCCGACCATTCCCAACTCGCCTCCAGGAGGTTCCCAACCATTCCTGTGCTCCTCCCAGGCCGGATCTTTGCCAACACGGCGGACTCGGCGTGCCTGCTGGGGATGCGCAAGCGCAGCCTGGTGTTCCAGCCCATCGCTGAGCTGCGCCAGCAGACGGATTTCGAGTGCGTGTCCCTTCCTGTCCCTCCCTTCCTCACCCTGGGAAAGTGGGATCCCTCCCCAGGGATGTCCCCAGTCTGTCCCTGTCCCCTCAGGCACCGCATCCCCAAGGAGCAGTGGTGGCTGAAGCTGCGGCCCATCCTCAAAATCCTGGCCAAGTACAACATCGAGCTGGACACATCTGAGACAGCGCACCTGGAGCACCTGACCCGCAAGGTCCTGGTCCCCGAGGCCACCCTGTGACAGGGACAGCAGCCACTGCCAGCCTGAGGAACCCCCAAAATCCCCTTTTCTCACAGCGTCCCAGGGCTTTTCAGGGATTTTATGGGAAGTGGTCCCCAAGCGGTATCAGGATAAACTGAGGATGGATGGTGGAGGTTGAGGTTTTTAGGGTTAAAAGTCATAAAATGGAGATGTTTCAATAAATTCAGTGCTTGTCCAAGTGCTCCAGGTCTCTGTGAATCCATGGAAAGGCAAACCTGGACCCCACTGACACCAAATCCCTCTTCATCCTCAGGATTTCCCTGCCCAGCATAACATGGAGGGATAAAACAGGTAAAATTTGAGCCCCAAGTTCATCCCAGAAAATAACAATGACAGTTTTTAGCTGCTTGGTTTCACTTTGGAGATCTGCTCTTCCATTGGATCCTGGAATAGATCCCCAAAACAATCCCCAAACTAACACCAAAGGGTGAATTCCTAGTGGGAAACCTCAGAAGAGCTTGAAGAGATGGGAGGAAGCCCTCAGCTCCATGTGGAGCTCTCCGGAGAAGATTTGTTTCACCTACAAGAATTCCAGCCCTGCAAAATTTTGGTTTTTGAGGTGGTTTCACTCCTGATGCAGCATAAAAGTTATGGATAAACAGGCAGAACTTCACTCTCCATGCTGGAGAAACACCTGGATCTTTGATTTTCAGCCAACCTATCCCACAGGATTACTCTGCATCCCAACCCACAATTTCTTGCCTTGGGTCCTTCCTCAAGGAGACTTTTCCTTTAAAATCTTCCTTTTGCAAGGCAGAAAAAAACAAACAAAATAAAGGGAGAAACAGATTAATCTAACAGCTGGGATATAATTTGCCATCAGAGGGATATTGTTCATTGCAGGAGAGTGAAAGGGGGGGACAGGGAGAGAAGCAGAGGTAACAGAGAGGAGGAAATGGAGGGAGAGTGACAGAACAGGGGGAGAAAGGGAAGGGACAAAATGGAAAGGCCAAGGGGAGGAAAGGGAGGCAGCGTGAGGGGCCAGCAGAGTGCCGGGTGGCCGAGGGGAACAAAAACCATGGAGAAGAACCTGGGAAGTGACAAAGTGAGCGAGGATCCTCCGGGGGAAGGGCAGCTGTCCCTGGCTCAGGTGAGCAGCAGCAGGTACTCCTTGAGGCAGGCAGGCAGCGGCAGCTGCTGCACGGCCTGGGGCAGGAAGCGCAGGCCGAGCGAGCGGCGCACGGCGTAGCGTGACAGCGCCTGCAGCGTGCCCGGTGCCGAGCACAGCAGTGTCAGCCGCTGGCACAGCTGCGGGTCCCGGGCCACCTCCCAGGGCAGACTCCCGTTCTTGCGCAGCTCGAAGTGTCCCGTGGCTCTGTGCAGCAAATCCAGGCAGGAATCCTCCCGCTCCGTGCCCAGGCCCCGCACCAGCAGCGCCACCAGGCGCGAGATGGGGCTCTGGCCCTTCAGGTTGACCACGCGCACCTCGGCACCGAAGTCCAGCAGCACGCTGACGCTCTCCAGGTTGCCCTTCATGGCCGCCCAGCTCAGGGGGGTGTCGTTGTTGTAGTCCAGGGCGTTGACCAGGGCGCCGTTGGCCAGCAGGGCCCGCACGCACTCCGCGTTGTTCTTGAAGGCCGCCCAGTGCAGGGGCGTGTCCTTGTTGCCGTCCAGGGCGTTGGGGTTGGCTCCGTACTCCAATAAAATCTCCACGCAGGTTTCATCTTTTTCTGCTGCGTAGTGAAGGGCTGTCCGGTTGTAGCCGTCCAGGGCGTTCACCTGGGGGAGAAAAAAAAAAAGGTTTGGTGGTCAGGGAGTGGCTCCAGCTGGATCCCGCAGCAAGGGAAGAGCTAAAGGTCCCAAATCCGAAATGTGGGGAAAAATAAGGAAGGGTTTTAGCCAAGCAGCCAGGGGAAAGTGGGGTAAAAAATCCAGCAAATTTAGGGTTTAATTATTCCTTCCCAGCCTCCTGAAATCTCAGTGCAAAAATTTAGGTTTCAATCCTTCCTCCTCTCCCAAAAATCTCAGCCCAAGAATTCCCTACCTGTTGGGACAATGAACCTTCCCCTGGTGCCACTTTGTGAGGGGATACAAGCCCATGGAATATCCTGAGGTGGAAAAGACCTACAAAGGTCTACAAATCAAAGCCCTGGCCCTGCACAGGACACTCAAAAATCCCCCCCTATGCTGGGAGCATTGCCCAAAACCCAGTTGTGATACTCTGGCAGAAGAACCTTTTCCCAAAATCCAACTTAAACACAGCAGCTCCATGGTCAGCTCTTAATCAGCTCTTCCTGACTTCCCTACCCCTTATCTCGGGATTTTCTACCTGTTTTTGGTTTTTCCAAAGCTTTACCTCAGCTCCTTTTTGCAGCAGCAGCTCCACGCAGTCGGCATCAGCCACCATGCAGGCACAGTGCAGAGGTTTGAGGGTGCCGTGCAGGCAGTTCACATCGGCGCCCTGGGGAGCACAGGAACACCCCCCGGTAAGGAACTCCCCCTTTCCATCTCTTCAGAAAGGGTTAATTCACACAAATCCTGAGGGTTTGCAGGAACCGTCTCGGGGTCAGCAAAACCCACCCTTTCCCTGCCCTTCCTATCCCTTCAAGAAAGGCTTAATTAAGAGAAATCCCGGGGATTTGTTCGCAAAAACATTCCCGGTCTTAATCCCGGTTCCCGCTTGTGCTTCACTAATTCACTGTCACCAAACGGTGCCCGGAGACCCCCAGAGACCCCGCCAGCCCCGGGGGTTCAGAGGGTGGAAGGAAAAGCCTGGAGTCTCTAAACCAACCGGAGATGCCCTGATCTTCCCCTCCCGGGAAAACCCCTCCAGGGGATCCCCACGGAGGCTCCGCA
>NW_005054734.1:7776-8744 GCF_000277835.1 Geospiza fortis | reverse complement strand
TGGCTACTGAATTGTGGGCGGGCTTGGTTACCGAATTTGGGGGGGTTGGCCTTTGAATTTGGGGAATAGCTATTTGGAGGTTTTGTCTTGATTTCGGAGGAAAAGGGGTGGGATAAGGGAGGGGCAAGGAGGAGGGGGTGGAGCTGGGGTCCTCCCAGTGCTCCCAGTATCACCAAGTCCCCTGCCAGTAACCCAAACACCCCCGCCCAGTGCTCCCAGGAATCCAAATTCTCTCCCAGTAACCAATCTCCCCTTCCAGTCCCTCCCAGTAACCCCCTCCCAGAGCCCCCAGGTCCCTCCTGGGGCTCCCTATATCCCCTCCCAGTCCCTCCCAGTTTATCCCAGTCCCCCCAGATTCCCCTCTCCACATCTCCCGGTTTATCCCAAGGCCCCCAGTCCCCTCCCAGTTCCTCCCAGTTCCTCCCAGTGCCCCCAGTACCTGTCCCTCGTTTGTCCCAGCCAAGGGGGGCTCTGAGGGGGGAAAGGGGCGTTAGGGGGTTTTTTAAGGTCACCCCATAGATGGGGGTCAGGGGTTTCGCTGGGAGGGCTTGGGGTCCTGCAGGGGTTTGGGGAGCTCTGGGCTCCTTCCGTGGGGGCTTGGGGTCCCTGTGGGGAGAGATCAGGGGTTTGGGGTCACACCATGGGGGTTTGAGGCCCAGTATGAGCTTTTAGGGTCCCTCCTTGGAGACGAGGAAAGGGGATGGTGCTTGGAGCTGAAGGGCAGGGCTTGGGACATTATTTTGGGGTAAATCCTGTAGGATTTGGGGTCACTCACCTATGCTGGAGGTCCTTGAATTTCTGTAGGCTACGCCAGCCTGTGGGGGGAGAGCAAACCATTATGGGAAGCCCCTTATTTTGGGGTGGCCCTCATTTGGGGTGAGGTCTCACCTGCCATCCTGGGGTGCTGTGGGACTGGGGGGGCTCCAGGGGGGCCAAGCGGCTGCAAAAGAGAGGGGGGGGGGGGGGGG
>NW_005054734.1:4442-7707 GCF_000277835.1 Geospiza fortis | reverse complement strand
GAGATTGGGGGGGGACAGTGTTGAGGGGGAGGGAGGGGGCAGGAGGGCTTTGGGGGGAGTTTGGGGTCCAGGGAAGGGGCAGGGGGATGTTGGGGGGCCGTTTGGGGGCCAGGGAAAGGGAAGGGGGGCTTTGGGGGCCACCTGCATGCGGCGCAGCTCCTCATTCTCCCGGCGAAGTGACTCCAGCTCCCTGGGAAGAGGGAGGATTTAATGGAGGGTGGGTTTTCCCCCCAATTTGGGGTGGGGGTCTCTCCATAGGGCAGCTGAGGGCGGCAGAGCAAGGGGGTGGGAGCTCACCAAGATGGCAGCGAATGGCAGAACATGCTGTCACCAACATGGCAGCCAAGGGGGGGTAAGACCCTCCCAAGAAAGGGGCCAGAAGGATGAGGACTGTCCTTATGGTGTTGACCAAGGAGTGCTGCCTCACCCACATGCCCAGAGGAGACCAAGATGGAGGTGTGACCCCCCCTTCCACAGCATTCCCCTCACCTGCTCCTCTCCCCCAGCTCCTCTCTGGCCTTGTCCAGCTCTGCCTGCACCCGCCGAGTTCTGTCCCGGTGCAAGTCCACCAGAAGTTGTGCCTGTGCCGTCTGGAACTGCCACACCTGGGGGATGTGGGTCACTCCCTTTTACCCCCCAGCGTGTGGGGTTGGGGACAGTGGTGGAACCTCATCCTCTGTCACCCGTGTCCTCCTCACCTGCGTGATGTGGGCAAGGTGCTTGAGGGCGAGGGCCACTGGGTTCTTGAAGAAAACCTTCTCCTCTGGGCGCATCTGTTGGGCATGGGGGTGTCAAAATGATGGGGAGAAGGCTGGGAATGGGAAGGGAAAAGGGTGGGAAGGGGATGTGGGGAACAACATGGAGGACACTGGCCTGATCAGATATGGGCAGGTAGCGGCAGGTGGTACCACAGACTGGGCAGGGACCTGTGGGAAGGGGAGAAAAAAGTGAGAAAAGTGAGAGAAAAAGATGTCCAAAAGTCCCAAAAATGGTGTTCCTTGAGGGAAATTGACCATTTCCCTTCATTTTAGGGTTTTAAATTGAGGCAGGATCCTCCATTTCCACGATGCTAAGGGTGTAAATTGAAGGAAAATCCTCCTTTCCCCATCATTTAAAAGACAGAAATTGAGGGGAAACTCTCTTTTCCCGATATTTTAGGGGTTTAAATTGAGGGCAGAGCCCTCACTTATTTATTTCCTTGAATTGAGGTGACCCTTCCTTTCCCTCTCATTTTAAATTGAAGGAAACTCCCCCTTTCTCAGCATTTAAAGGGCTTAAACTGGGGGTTTCCCTCAATTTTACCTGAGCCGCCACAGCCCTCGCACAGGATGTGGCCGCAGTTGGTGATGGCGAAGCGGGCGCCATCCTGGCGGAAGCAGCGACTGCAGTGGAACCAGTCCATGGTGGTGCCGGAGCGAGGAGCCACCTGTGCTGCCTCCACACAGGACAGCCTGGGAGGGAATGAGGGGGAAAGGTGAAGGGAAAAGAGTGGGAAAAGGTGAGAGAAAAAAGAGACGGAAATGTGAAGGCGAAAGGGTCAGAAATGTGAGGGAAGAAGGGCTGGAAGCATGAGGTGAAAAAAGGCGGGAAACGTGAGGCGGAAAGGGTCAGAAATGTGAGGGAAAAAGGGCTGGAAGCGTGAGGCGAAAAAAGGCGGGAAACGTGAGGCGGAAAGGGTCAGAAATGTGAGGGAAGAAGGGCTGGAAGCGTGAGGTGAAAAAGGGCGGGAAACGTGAGGGGGAAAGGGTTGGAAACGTGAGGGGAAAAAACAGCAGGAAAGGTGAGAGGAAGAAGGGTGGGAAAAGGGAGGAAAAAAAGTGTGGAAAACATGAGAGAAAAAAGGGTGGGAAATGTGAGGGGGAAAAGGGCGGAAAAGGTGATGGGGAAATGGTGGGGGAAAAGCAGAGAAAAAGAGCAAGAAAGGGGAGAGATGAAAAAGTGGGAAATGTGAGGGGAGAAGGGCCACCTGGATGGGGACAGGGAAACCAGGATTGGGATATCAGGATGGGGACAGCAACACCTGGACCTATGGGGGCAGATGGGGATAAGGACACCAAGGTGGAGACACCAGGATGGAAACAGGGACACCAGGATGAGCCTGTGGAGACATTGGGAGTGGCATGGGGACACATGAATGGGGGTGTCGGGATGGGGACACTGTGATGGGGATGGGAACCCCACGGTGGGGACAGGGATTCCAGGACCCTGGGGATGGGGTCCCCAGGATGGGAATCCTGGGATTTGGGCACATGGATCTGCTGATGACATCAATTAAAGGTCTCTGAGCAGCCTCATTCCACTATATGGATTTGGGGACACCAGCCAGGGGTGATGACATTGTCCAACTATGAGATTTTGGGGTCACCCCCAGTGATCCCAGTATGGCCATGCAGAGCTTTTCCCATTCTTCAGGAACCAGTGCCTGGGGTGAGGAAAGGAGATGGAGACCCCATACTCTCACCCCAGCACCCCTAAACCCTCTGGGGGGCTCCGGGGGCATGGGGTGCAGGGGGAGCACCCCAAAACCCTGATCTTACTATTCCATGCTTCCAGAATAACAAAATTCTGCTAAATCTTTGGCTGTGTTGCATAATTCCAACAATTTTTAATTGGGGGGTTGGGGGGCAGAAAAAGCACCCCCAGAATATCAGGGGAGGGGCTCAGCGTTTGGAGGGCACAGGAGTCACCCCAGAATCGCAATCCTATCATGACCTGATCCCAAAATCCTTCCATGCCACTGTTGAACCCTCTGGCCTCGCTGTGCGATTCCAACCATTTTTAATTCTAGGGATGGCGGGGGCGGGGGGCAGAAATGCATCCCCATGCCCTCGTGAGGGAGAATCTGGGGGGCACAGGGGCCACCCCAAAACCCCGAGCCCCCCCAGTCCCTCTATCTCGGGATCCCGTGATCTGTCATTGTGTAATTCCAACCAATTTCTGATTCCCGGGGGTCGGAGGGAGGGGGGCAGGAAACGCCCCGATAAACACCTCTGGGGGATCATTCAGGGATTTGGAGGGGCGCAGGGGACGCCCCGAAGCCCCCATCCCGCCGTTCCCGGAATCCCTGGATGCCGCTGCCGAGCCCTCCGCCCTCGTTGCGTAATTCCAACCATTTTTAATTCCCGGGGGGGCAGGAAACGCGTCGCTGCCGTTACACAAAGCAGGAAGGGGGGAGGAAGAAATCTGGGGGGGCTCCCTGTCCTTATTCCCCTTAAACCCACCCTGCCCATCCCCCCCAGATCCATCTCCCGCTTGGAAAACACCC
>NW_005054734.1:2294-4101 GCF_000277835.1 Geospiza fortis | reverse complement strand
GGGCCCGTTTTTGGGGGGGGAAGGGGACGGGAAAAAGCGGAGACCCCCCCCCCCCAGAAAATTTGGGAGACCCCCTCCCCCCCAGTTTGGGATACCCCGGTGTTAGATTTGGGATGGGGGAGGCGATGGCGGAGGGGCGCCGTTGGGGGGCTAGAAATGAGGGAAAAAGGAGAACCCTCCCACAAAAAAACTGGGAGAACACCCACCCCCCCTCACCACCAACTGGAGATACCCCCGGGCATGGATTTGGGATGGGGAGGCGATGGCGGAGGGATGGCAAAAGATTTGGGGCGGGGGGGATGTGGATGAACGGCGGATTTTGGGGATGGAAAGGAGACGGAAGAGAGCGGGGACCCCCCAAAAAATGTGGGAGATCCTCCCCGTCCAGCTGGGGATACCCAGGGGATAGAGCGGAACGATGAATTGGAGCCGGGGGGGTGGGGCGGTGGAAACGAGGCGCCGTTTGTAGGGTCGGAAAAGATGGAAAAAGGAGAGCGGGGAACACTCCCGCCCCTCCCTCCCCAAATTCAGGAGATCCCTCTCCGATTTGGCATACACCCGGTCTTGGATTTGGGAAGGGGAAGGTGATGGCAGGGGGGCGACAATGGAAGGAGAGGGGGGTGTGTGCCGTTTTTAGGTTTGGAAAAGAGGGAAAAAGGAGAGTAGGACCCCCCCACAAAAATTTGGGAGACCCCTCCTGCAGTTGTGGATAACCGCCGTCTTGGATTTGGGATGGGAGGGGAGATAGATTTGGGGCTGGGAGGAGGGATCAGGCTCTGGTTTGGGGGGGTCAGGGAGGGGGCAGTGACAGTGGGGACCTCCTCGAAAAAATTTGGGAGACTCCCGCCAGAAATTTGGGTTACCTCCATGTTGGATTTGAAGGGGGGAGACTGTGCATGAACTGTTTTGGAAGGGGGGGCAAGAGAGTGGGGACCCCTCAACAAAAACTTGGGAGTCCTCCCCAGTATTCAATTTGGGGTGGGAGGTGAATTTTGGGGAAGGTTCCTGGGGCTCTGTTGTTCTTTTGTGCCCCCTTCGAAAAATTAAAGCGGGGGGGGAGTGAACCTGGGGGGACAGGGAGTAATTTGGGAGCACCCTGGGTGATTTGGGGGGTCCCGGATGATTTTGAGGGGCACTGGGTAACCCCCCCCCACCTTTGTGACCCCCCGATCTGCATCCCTCCATCCCCCTCACCCCAGATTTTAGGGACTGAGTCCGGAGCACCTGCGAGACCCCCCCAAGACCCTCAGAGAGCAGGTGGGAGGGGAATTGGGGAGTACAGGGTGATTTGGGGAGACACAGGGATTTGGGGTCACACATGAGGATTTGGGAGGACACAAAGGGATTTTATGGGGGGAACAGGGATATTTGGGGGGGGCACAGAGGGATTTGGGATCACACGGAGGAGTTTGAGATTACACTGAGGGATTTGCGGGGACATGAAGAGATTTAGGGTGACACAGAGATTTTGGGGGGAATAGATGGATGGGGGAGCAGAGAGGTTTTTGGGGGGATGAGACTTAGGGGGGGTACGAGGGGATTTGGGATCTCCCTGAAGGGTTTGGACCGGTAACACAGAAGGATTTTGGCGGGGTACATGGAAATTGAGGGGGGCAAAAAAGGATTTGGGGTCACACTGAGAAATTTGGGGGCACAGCAGGAACCAAGATGCAAACAATAATTTGGAATTGTTTTGGAATTGTGGGGGGAGGCGGTTGTGGTTTTCTGCTGCTCAGGGGGGTCCCGGGGTGCTTTGGGGTGCTCAGGGCCCCCCTTGACGCTGCCGTCCCCGCAGGAGCCCCCCTTG
>NW_005054734.1:1318-2277 GCF_000277835.1 Geospiza fortis | reverse complement strand
TGCGTGGGTGGGGAGGGGACTCCAAAGGTGGATGGGGGGGTTGGCGGGCTCCAGATAACCCAGAAAAGCAGTATAGAAAATTTTGTGGGGATCTGGATACTTTTGGGGGGGCTGCAGGCAAATTTGGGGGCCCCCAGGCACCCCAAGAAGGGGGTGAAGGCAATTTGGGGGGCTGCAGGCAAATTTGGGGGGGCTCCAGATGCACCTAGAAGGGGGTAGAGGCATTTGGGATGGGGTTCAAGGCACTTCTGGGGGTCTACAGACACCACTGGAGGGGGGTAGAGGCATTTGAAGGGGGCTTAAAACACTCTTGAGAGGGTTCCAGACCCCCCAGGAAGGGGTTATTGGGAATTCTGGGGGCCTTCAGGTACTTTTGGGGGGCTCCAGACACTCCAGGAGGGGGCATAGCCCCTTTTTGGGGCACAGTGAGCATTTGGGGAGGGGGTGCAGCCTCTTTCTGGGGTGCACTGGACACCAGGAGAGGGCCACAGCCCCTTTTTGTGCCCCCTTTTGGGTCACAACAAATATTTGGGTCGGGGATCCAGCCAATTTTTGGGATCCAGTGAACATTCGGGATGGATGTCTGGCCCCTTTTTGGAGCACAATGAATATTTGGTCAGGGGTGCAGCCCTTTTTGGGTCAGGGGCCCAACCCCTTTCTGGGGCTCAATAAATATTTGAGGAGAAGGCCCCGTGCCTTTTTGGGTCACAACGAACATTTGGGGAAGAGTCCCAGCCCTTTTTGGGTCACAACAAACATTTTGAGGAGGGTCCAGGCAGACTGGGGAGGCTCCAGGCACCCTTTTAGGGCGCAATGAGCATTTGGGGAGGGGGCCCAGCCCGTTTTAGGAATACAATAAACATTTGTGTTGGGGTCCCAGCCCGTTTTAGGGTCCCAGCAAACATTTGGTTTGGAGGTCCAGCCCCTTCTGTGCTCTCACCCCCTCCTCATGTCCCCCC
>NW_005054734.1:0-850 GCF_000277835.1 Geospiza fortis | reverse complement strand
CCCGCCGGTGCCCCGAGGGCTCTGAAGGGGCCTCGGGTGGGGGGCGAGGGCGAGGGGCCCGCAGGGCCTGAGGGCAGCTGCGGGCAGGAGCCGCTGATCTGCGTGGAGTGTGGGGAGAGCTTCGCCCGGAGCGCTGCGCTCAGGAGGCACCGCCGGGGGCACCGCCCACTCTTCGTGCCCTGAAGGGACAATGTGGGGATAGTGCCCGCTCTTCGTGCCCTGAAGGGACAATGTGGGGACAGTGCCCGCTCTTCGTGCCCTGAGGGAACATGGGGACACTGTGGAGGGGGCACAGGGACAGTGGGGCACTGTCCTCGCACTGCTGGGGGCACTGTCCACTCTTTGTGCCCTGAGGGGCAGGGGGACAGTGGCACTGGGACATGGGGACACACGGATAGTTGGGGCATCACCTGCTTTTCATGCCCTGAGGGGACACCGTGGTGGGGACACAAGGGCTGTTGGATAATGCTCTGGCAGTGCCTGCTGTTGGTGACCTGTGGGGACACACAGACAGTGGGCCACCCTGGTGGGGTACACAGGGACTGTGCTACAGACAGGAGACATGGTGCCACCATGTGAGGAGACACAGGGAGTGTTTCATGGGCAGGACATAGTGACAGAGCTGGGGTCACACGAGTTATGGCACAGGTGAGGGAATGTGACACCAAGCTGGGAGACTGTGGAGGGGCACCTGGACTGGGACAAGGACAGGACACAGTGACTCCAAGGTGGAGGACACATGGGCAGGACAGAGTGACACAGAGCTGATGTCCCCAAAACCACCCCGTGCCTTGTGTCACCCTCGGTGCCCCTCACTGTTCCGTGTCGGTACCAAATCCCAGAGCTGTAA
>NW_005054733.1:138601-139810 GCF_000277835.1 Geospiza fortis | reverse complement strand
TGTTTTGGGCATGTTTTGGGCATGTTTGCCTCCCCCTGGGGGTACCCACCAAGGCCAGGTTGACCCAGGCTGTGGCCAGCTGGGTCAGGGTGGCATCCTCATCCTGCTCCTGCATCTTCTTCAGCTCCTTCCTGCAGGAAACCACAAAGGAAAAGGGATTTCAGCACAAAACCCAAACGAACTGGGGGGGTTTTCCACTCGAGTTTTCTGGGGTTTATTTCACCAGGAGAGGCCTGGTTTGATCCCTGGAAATGGGAAAGGAAAAGGGGAAGGAAAAGGAGAAGGAAAAATGGAAAAGACAAAGGAAAATGGGAAAGAGGAAGGAAAAAGGGGAAGAGGAAGGAAAAAGGGGAAGGAAAATAGAAAGGGAAAAGGGGAAAGGGGAAGGAAGAAGGGAAAGGAAGAAGGGAAAGGAAGAAGGGGAAGGAAGAAGGGGAAGGAAGAAGGGGAAGGAAGAAGGGAAAGGAAGAAGGGAAAGGAAGAAGGGAAAGGAAGAAGGGAAAGGAAGAAGGGAAAGGAGGAAAAAGGGAAAAGGGAAGAGGGAAAAGGGAAAGGGGAAAAGGGAAGAGGGAAAATGGAAGAGGGTAAAGGGAAGAGGGAAAAAAGGGAAAAGGGAAGAGGGAAAGGAAAAAGGGAAGAGGGAAAGGAAAAGGGAAGAGGGAAAGGGAAAAGGGAAGAGGGAAGAGGGAAAAGAGCAGGATCTGGACCATCATGGCCAAGCTGCAGGGACAGGAGCACAGGACTGACCCACCTGGGATGGCCCCGAGGGTCCCTCCTGACCCCAAACCCACCTGGGATGGCCCCGAGGGTCCCTCCTGACCCCAAACCCACCTGGGATGGCCCCGAGGGTCCCTCCCGACCCAAGCTCTGAGCCCTGGAGCTGCTCCCAGAGGATGTGCCCCCATTTTTGGGGTTCCCTGACCATTCCAGGCTGTCCCCCTGGGTTTTTGGGGATGATCTGACCCCCATTTCTGGGGTTCCCTGACCATTCCAGGCTGTCCCCCTGGGTTTTTGGGGATGATCTGACCCCCATTTCTGGGGTTCCCTGACCATTCCAGGCTGTCCCCCTGGGTTTTTGGGGATGATCTGATCCCCATTTCTGGGGTTCCCTGACCATTCCAGGCTGTCCCCCTGGGTTTTTGGGGATGATCTGATCCCCATTTCTGGGGTTCCCTGACCATTCCAGGCTGTCCCCCTGGGTTTTTGGGG
>NW_005054733.1:136196-136792 GCF_000277835.1 Geospiza fortis | reverse complement strand
GGAAGGAAAAATGGGAGAAAAGGGGGGGAAAGGGGGGAAAAAGGGAAGGAAAAAAAGGGGAAGGGGAAGGGGAAAAGGGAAAGGAAGGAAAAAATAAAGATAGGAAAAAGAGAGAAAGAAAAGAAAAAAAGGAAAGAAAGGAAAAAAGGGAAAGGAAAGAAACGGAAAGAAAAGGAGAGCAGAAAAAGAAGCAAAAGAAGGAAGGGCAGGAAAATAAAAAAAAAAGAAGCAGGAAGAGAAGGAAAAGAAGGAAAATGAAAAGGAGCAGGAAGGGCAGGAAGAAAGGGAGAGAAGGGAGGTTGGGGTTTGAGCAGAACTCTCAGGGATCTGCAGGGACAGAACCCAGGGAATGGATTTGGGATTTGGGAATCCCAGGACCATGGAACGGATTTGGGAATCCCAGGACCAGGGATTTGGGATTTGGGATTTGGGAATCCCAGGGCTTTACCTGGGCGATGTAGGCTCGGAACAGGAACACGTCCCGCTCGGTCTCCTGCTGGGGGCTGCTGGGCTGGGGGGAAAACGGGGAATCCTCAGGGCTGTGGGGAGCCCAGAACAGCCCCGCACGAACAGCCCCACACCCACCGCCCCATGGA
>NW_005054733.1:132139-132887 GCF_000277835.1 Geospiza fortis | reverse complement strand
TGTGTCGGTCTGTCTGTCTGTGTGTGTGTGTGTCTGTCTGTCTGTGTGTCTGTCTGTGTGTGTGTGTGTGTGTCTGTCTGTGTGTCTGTCTGTCCGTGTGTGTGTGTCTGTCTGTGTGTCTGTCTGTGTGTGTGTGTGTGTGTCTGTCTGTGTGTCTGTCTGTCCGTGTGTGTGTGTGTCTGTCTGTGTGTCTGTCTGTGTGTGTGTCTGTCCCAGACACGGTGTCCCAGGCCCTGACCCCTGTCTGTCCGTCTGTCTGTCCCAGACATGGTGTCGCAGGCGCTGGCCCTGGCCCGCAGGCCCTGACCCCTGTCTGTCCGTCTGTCTGTCCCAGACATGGTGTCGCAGGCGCTGGCCCTGGCCCGCAGGCCGCACGTGGTCGTGGCTGTGTGTGTGTGTGTGTGTCTGTCTGTGTGTCTGTCTGTGTGTGTGTCTGTCCCAGACACGGTGTCCCAGTCCCTGACCCCCATCTGTCTGTCCGTCTGTCTGTCCCAGACATGGTGTCGCAGGCGCTGGCCCTGGCCCGCAGGCCGCACGTGGTCGTGGCCACCCCCGGGCGCCTCGCTGACCACCTGCGCAGCTCCAGCACCTTCAGCCTCAGCAAGGTCCAGTTCCTGGTGAGCCCCAGGTCCAGCCCCGGGGGTCCTGGGGGGGATTCCCCGGGGTTCCCCCCGTCCCTTGGGCGGGATTCCTGGCAATCACTGGCGGTCCCTGGGTGGGTTCCCTGGGGAATCCTGCGGGGTTCCCT
>NW_005054733.1:131216-131983 GCF_000277835.1 Geospiza fortis | reverse complement strand
GAATCCTGAGGGGTTCCCTGGGAGAATTCCTGGGGTTTCCCTGCTGGGTTCCCCGGGTGGCTTCCCTGGGGAATCCCCCTGGGTTCTCTCCATCCTTGGGAGCATTCCTGGGGATCCTGAGGGGTTTCCTCCATCCTTGGGAGCATTCCCAGGGCCCCTGTGGTGTTTCCTCCATCTCTGGGCACATTCCCTGGGGGTTCCCTGGAATCCTGGGGGTGTTCCATGGTGGATCCCCTGGCTCCCTGGTGGGTTTCCCCGTGGTTTCCCCATGGTTTCCCTGGTGGATTTCCCCGTGGTTTCCCTGTGGGTTTCCCTGTGGTTTCCCTGGTGGATCTCCCTGGTGGATCTCCCTGGTGGGTTTCCCCGTGGTTTCCCCGTGGTTTCCCCGTGGTTTCCCCGTGGTTTCCCCGTGGTTTCCCCGTGGTTTCCCCGTGGTTTCCCTGTGGGTTTCCCCGTGGTTTCCCTGGTGGTTTTCCCTGTGGGTTCCCTGGTGGATCTCCCCGTGGTTTCCCTGGTGGGTTTCCCCGTGGTTTCCCCGTGGTTTCCCTGTGGGTTTCCCCGTGGTTTCCCCGGTGGATCTCCCTGGGGTTTCCCCGTGGTTTCCCTGGTGGATCTCCCCATGGTTTCCCTGTGATTTCCCTGTGGGTTTCCCCATGGTTTCCCTGTGGGTTTCCCCATGGTTTCCCTGTGGGTTTCCCCGTGGTTTCCCTGGTGGATCTCCCCATGGTTTCCCTGTGATTTCCCTGTGGGTTTCCCCATGGTTTCCC
>NW_005054733.1:129678-130463 GCF_000277835.1 Geospiza fortis | reverse complement strand
TCAGTCGCCTCGGGCGGCGCCGGCTGCTCCTGCTCCTCCCTGCGCTGGCGCTGCTGGGGCGCTGCCAGGGCTTGGGGGGCCAGGAGGAGGGGGTGCAGGGGTCCTGGGACAGGGGCTGGGGATTCCTGAGGGAAATGGGGATTCCTGAGGGGGCTGGGGATTCCTGAGGGAAATGGGAATTCCTGAGGGAAATGGGAAAGGGCTGGAGAATTCCTGAGGGAGATGGGAAATTTTTGAGACAGATGAGAAAGGGATTGCAGAACTCTTGTGGGAGTTGGAAATTCCTGAGGGAGATGGGAAAGGGCTGGAGAATTTCTAGGAAGGGGCTGGAGAGTTCCTGAGAGAGATGGGAAAGGGCTGGAGAGTTCCTGAGGGAGCTGGGAAGGGGCTGGAGAATTTTTGAGACAGATGAGAATGGGATTGCAGAACTCTTGTGGGAGTTGGGAATCCCTGAGGGAGCTGGGAAGGGGCTGGGAAATTCCTGGGAAGGGGCTGGAAAATTTCTAGGAAGGGACTGGAGAATTCCTGGGAAGGGGCTGGAGAATTTTTGAGGCAGATGAGAAAGGGACTGGAGAACTCTTGTGGGAGTTGGGAATCCCTGAGGGAGCCGGGAAGGGAATGGAGAATGTCTGAGGGAGCCGGGAAGGGGCTCGGCCCGTAGAAAAGCAGCGCCAGGGGGACATTGCCAAGGCCCCCCGTCGCCAGCAGGAGGGGACAGCCTGGCTGGGACACCAGGACAGGCGGGAGCAGCCCCAGGCGGGGCAGGCGCAGGAAATTCCCCCTGG
>NW_005054733.1:123873-129668 GCF_000277835.1 Geospiza fortis | reverse complement strand
CCCGGGGAGCGGGGCAGGGCTGGGCGTGCTGTGGGTGATCCCGGCCCAGGATTGCTGTGCCTGTCCCTGCAGGGTGAGGACCGTGCAGGGGCTGGAGCAGAGGTACCTGCTGGTGCCCGAGGCGCTCAAGGACGCCTACCTGGTGCACCTGGTGCAGAGCTTCCAGGACCAGCACGACGACTGGGCCATCATCATCTTCACCAAGACCTGCAAGTGAGAGCCCTGCTCCTTTTCCTGCTCCTTTCCTCCTCCCCTTGTCCTCCCTTCCCTCCTTTTTTCCTCCTCCTCCTTTCCTCCTCTTCCTTTTCCTCCTCCTTTCTTCCTCCTTCTCATTTTTTCTTCTTCCTCCTTTTTTCCTCATCTTCCTCCTTTTCCTCATCGTTTCTTCCTCCTTTTTTCCTCCTCCTCCTTTTTTCCTCCTCCTTTTTTCCTCCTCCTCCTCCTTTTCCTCTCCCTTTTTCTCCTCCTCTCTTCTTCCTCCTTTTTCTCTTCCTTTTTTCCTCTTCCTTTTTCTTCCTCCTTTTCCTCCTCCTTTTCCTCCTCCTCCTCCTTTTTTCCTCCTCCTCCTTTTTCTCCTCCTTTTTTCCTCATCTTCCTTTCTTCCTCCTTTTCCTCCTCCTTCTTTCTTCCTCCTTTTCCTCCTCCTCTTTTTTTCTTCTTCCTCCTTTTTTCCTCATCTTCCTCCTTTTCCTCATCGTTTCTTCCTCCTTTTTTCCTCCTCCTCCTTTTTTCCTCCTCCTTTTTTCCTCCTCCTCCTCCTTTTCCTCTCCCTTTTTCTCCTCCTCTCTTCTTCCTCCTTTTTCTCTTCCTTTTTTCCTCTTCCTTTTTCTTCCTCCTTTTCCTCCTCCTTTTCCTCCTCCTCCTCCTTTTTTCCTCCTCCTCCTTTTTCTCCTCCTTTTTTCCTCTTCCTTTTTCTTCCTCCTCCTTTTTTCCTCATCTTCCTTTCTTCCTCCTTTTCCTCCTCCTTCTTTCTTCCTCCTTTTCCTCCTCCTCCTTTTTCTTCCTCCTCCCTCTTTTCCTCCTCCCTGGCACTCAACCCTGGCACGGTTTTCCCACCTCAGGAATTGTCCCAGGTTTTTCTGGAGCACCCTGGCACGGTGGGAAGCATCTTAAAGGAAGGGAAAAATGAGGATTTTGGGAATTAAACACAGAAATGGGAGCTGTCCCTGCCTGTCCCACTTCTCCCACCCCAGGGATTGTCCCAGCTCCGTCCTGCTCCATTCCCCTGCTGCACCCTGAGCGTTTTTCTGGTGTTTTCCCTCCCCTGCAGGGACTGCCAGGTGCTGAACATGATGCTGAGGAAGTTCAGCTTCCCCTCAGTGGCCCTGCACTCCATGATGAAGCAGGTGAGGCCTGCAGGGCCCTGCCAGGGGCTGCTGCTCCCAGCTGGGGTTTTCTCCCAGCCCCTCACCTGGGATTTTCCCCTCCCAGAAACAGAGATTTGCAGCTTTGGCCAAGTTCAAGTCCAGCATCTTCAAGATCCTCATTGCCACCGATGTGGCTGCCAGGTAAAACCAAAGCTCTCCCGCCTGGGTTTGTTCACTCAGGCTCAGTTTAGCCAGGTCAGACCCTCAAATCCCCCAGATCTGGGTGGGACAGCCTCTTCCCACCTGGGTTTACTCTCCAGAACCCATTTAGGCTGAGTTTAGCCAGGTCAGACTGGGACAGGCTCTTCCCACCTGGGTTTGTTCTCCAGAACCAGTTTAGGCTGAGTTTAGCAAGGTCAGACTGGGACAGGCTCTTCCCACCTGGGTTTGCTCACCAGAACCCATTTAGGCTCAGTTTAGCCAGGTCAGACCCTCAAATCCCCCAGATCTGGGTGGGACAGGCTCTTCCCAGCCGGTCTGAGCCGGGCTTTGGAGCCTGGGGAGGGTTGGGGGCTCCTGGGGGCTCCTGGGGCTGCCAGGGAGCAGCTCCAAGGGAACAGGGAATTGCTGAACCCTGAGGAGCTGGGGAGTTGTTGAATTGGGGAATTATTGAGTCCTGAGGAGTTGGGGAATTGTTGAATCCTGAGGAATTAGGGAATTGTTGAGTTGGGGAATTATTGAGCTCTGAGTTGAGGAATTATTGAGCTCTGAGGAGTTGGAAAGTTGATGAGCTGGGAGGAGTTGAGGAATTATTGAGCTCTGAGGAGCTGGGGAGTTGTGGAGCTCTGAGGGAGGAATTGGGGAATTGTTGAGTTGGGGAATTATTGAGCTCTGAGGAGTTGGGGAATTGCTGAACTCTCAGGGAGGAATTAGAGAATCATTGAACTCTGTGAGGAAGAAGTTGGGGAGTTGTTGAATTGGGGAATTGTTGAATTGGGGAATTATTGAGCCCTGAGGAGATGAGGAATTGCTGAGCTCTGTGAGGGAGGAATTAGAGAATTGTTGAGTTGGGGAATTGAGCTCTGAGTTGGGGAATTATTGAGCCCTGAGGGAGAAGTTGGGGAATTGTTGAATTGGGGAATTACTGAGCTCTGAGGAGCTGAGGAATTGCTGAGCTCTGTGAGGAAGAAGTTGGGGAGTTGTCACGAGGAAGGAATTTCTGCTCCCATCAGCCAACTGAACTTTATCCATGGGATTCTGGGGCTTTTGGAGGAGGCAGGCATTGAACAGACCCCTGGCTCCCTCCCCAGGCCAAGCAGGCACTGAACGTGTGCTGATGTCCCTCCCACCCCAAACCACGCGCCATTTGACCATTCCGTGCTATTTCAGCCGTTTTCCCTCACCTGGCTGTGCTTTCCCCCCGAATTGCAGAGGTTTGGACATCCCAGCAGTGCAGGTTGTCATCAACCACAACACGCCAGGGCTGCCCAAGATCTACATCCACCGCGTGGGACGCACGGCGCGGGCAGGTCAGGGGCCCAGCCCCGGGGAGGGGGACAGGGGGTCCCAGGGCACCCCCAGCGCCCCTGACAGGGAGGGGAACAGCAGGGCAATGCTCAGGGGGCAGCAGGACGGAGCTGGGACAGGCAGGGACTGCCCAGCATGGCCTGGGACAACCCCAGGGGTGGGAAAAGTGGGACAGGCAGGGACAGCTCCCATTTCTGTGTGTAATTCCCAAAATCCTCATTTTTCTCCTCTTTTATGACACCTCCAACAACCCTGGGGTGCTCCAGAATAACCTGGGACAGTTCCTGGGGTGGGAAAAGTGTGACAGTTCCAGGGACAACTCCCATTTCTGTGTGTAATTCCCAAAATCCTCGTTTTTCTCCTCTTTTATAACACCTCCCACTATCTCAGAGTGCTCCTGGGCCAATTCCTGGGGTGGGACAGGCAGGGACACTTCCCATTTCTGTGTGTAATTCCCCAAATCCTCCTTTTCCCTCCTTTAAGGCACCCCTGGGATCACTGGGATCGCGCCCTGGGTGTGTGCGGGCGGATCTCACGCCCCTGCTGGCTGCAGCGGGCTCGTGGATGGGATTTGCAGAGCCAGCAGAGCTCTCCCAGCGTGGGCACGGAGGGCTTGGCAGCGCCCTGGCTCCTGCCAGGCGTGCCCCATGCCTGGTTTGAACCCTTTCAGGGAGGAAGGGCATGGCCATCACCCTGGTGACGCAGTACGACATCCACCTGGTGCACGCCATCGAGGAGGAGATCAGTGAGTGCGGCTGGGCCCTTCCCCTTCCCTTCCTTCCCTACCCCTTCCCTTCCTCTTTCTCTTCCCTTCCCCTTCCTCTTCCTCTTCCCTTCCCCTCCCTTTCCCTTTCTCTTCCTCTTTCTCTTCCCTTTCCCTTTCCCTTCCCCTTCCCCTTTCCCTTTCCCTTTCCCTTTCCCTTTCCCTTTCCCTTTCCCTTTCCCTTTCCCTTTCCCTTTCCCTTTCCCTTTCCCCTTCCCCTTCCCCTTCCCCTTCCTTCCCTTCCCCTTCCCTTTCCCCTTCCCCACCCCTGCTCTGGGGTCCCTGGCTGGCTCACTCAGGACCCTGCTCGTGTCCCTGCTGCTTTTGGTGCAGCAGAATTCGTGTGGGGCTGTTCTCGATGAAAGCAGCTGCTTCCTCAAAAACAGCGTTCAGATTCCCTGAAATCCCATCTTCAGATTCCCTGAAATCCCATCTTCAGATTCCCTGATCCCATCTTCAGATTCCCTGAAATCCCATCTTCAGATTCCCTGATCCCATCTTCAGGATCCCCATTCCCTATTCCACATTTCAGGATCCCTATTCCAATCTTCACATCCCCTGTTCCATGTTTCAGGCTCAGATTCCCTATTCCACATTTCAGGTTCCCTTGGGGTTTGTCACCTCTGGGGTTTGTCACTTTTGGGGTTTGTCACCTCTGGGGTTTGTCACCTCTGGGGTTTGTCACCTCTGGGGTTTGTCACTTTTGGGGTTTGTCACCTCTGGGGTTTGTCACCTCTGGGGTTTGTCACTTTTGGGATTTGTCACCTCTGGGGTTTGTCACCCTCGGGATTTGTCACCTCTGGGGTTTGTCACCTCTGGGGTTTGTCACTTTTGGGGTTTGTCACTTTTGGGGTTTGTCACCTTTGGGGTTTGTCACCCTTGGGATTTGTCACCTCTGGGGTTTGTCACCTCTGGGATTTGTCACTTTTGGGATTTGTCACCCTCGTGTCCCCCCAGAGCTGCAGCTGCCCGAGTTCTCTGTGGAGGAGCAGCTGGTGCTGGACATCCTGACCCAAGTGAACGTCACCAGGAGGGAGTGTGAGATCGTGAGTGGCGCTGGGGGAGCCTGCCCTTGGGCCTCTCCCCGTGGCTTTGGGGCTTGTCACCGTTTTCCGGGGGTTTTGCTGCTCAGGGCTGAGCTGTGTGGCTCTGCTGCTCTTCCCTTTGTGCCAGGAGCTGGAGGGGATGGATTTCGACGAGAAGAAGGAAATCAATAAGAGGAAGCAGATGATCCTGGAAGGGAAGGTGAGAGCTGCTGCTTGATGAGCTGGGGAAATGTGGGAAAGGGAAGGACAACACCTCCTTCCTTTCCTTTTCCTTTCCTTTTCCTTTCCTTTTCCTTTTCCTTTTCCTTTTCCTTTTCCTTTTCCTTTTCCTTTTCCTTTTCCTTTTCCTTCCCTCCCCTTCCCTCCCCTTCCCTTCCCTCCACTCCTGGGTGGGCAAGGTTTATATAAAATAACCCTAAAAGAAATATTTAATATTGTTGTATTACAAGATTAAATAGTATAGTGTTAAAAAGATGAAATATTTAATACATTAGATGTTACGAGATTGAATCGATTTACTATTAGGATGTTGAAAAGGCTCAGGGGAAAACGGAGAAGGGGCCGAATTTTGGGGCCTCCTCAGTCCCAGTGGGCACCGGGGAAAGGGCAAAGGGTTGTCCTGGGCGTGTCCCCAATGCCCTGGGCGTGTCCTGGGCGTGTCCCCAATGTCCTGGGCGTGTCCTGGGCGTGTCCCCAATGCCCTGGGCGTGTCCCCAGTGTCCTGGGCGTGTCCCCAGTGTCCTGGGTGTGTCCCCAATGCCCTGGGCGTGTCCCCAATGCCCTGTGCATGTCCCCAGTGTCCTGGGCGTGTCCTGGGTGTGTCCCCAATGTGCTGGGCGTGTCCTGGGCATGTCCCCATTCTGTCCCCAGTGTCCTCGGCCTGTCCTGGGTGTCCTGTCCCTGTCCCCAACATCCTGAGCCTGTCCCCAGTGTGCTGTCCCTGTCCCCAGTGTCCTGGATGTGTCCCTGGTGTCCTGTTCCCAATGTCCTCAGAGTGCTGTCCCTGTCCCCAATGTCCCCAGTGTCCTGTCCCTTCCCCAATGTCCTAGCCCCCGGTGTCCCCAGTCCCGGGTGTGTCCCTAGTCCCCGGCGTGTCCCCGGTGTCCCCAGCGGCGCTGTGTGTCCCGGGTGTGTCCCCAGTCCCCGGGGTGT
>NW_005054733.1:107591-123142 GCF_000277835.1 Geospiza fortis | reverse complement strand
TGTCCCCGGTGTGTCCCCGGTGTCCCCAGTCCCTGCTGTGTCCCCGGTGTCCCCAGCGGCGCTGTGTGTCCCCAGTCCCCGGGTGTGTCCCCAGTCCCCGGGTGTGTCCCCGGTGTCCCCGGCGCGTCCCCGGTGTCCCCAGCGGCGCTGTGTGTCCCTCAGGACCCGGAGCAGGAGGCCCGCAGGAAGGCGGAGCTGTCCCGGCTGCGGAGCAGGAACAGGGAGGGCCGCCAGAAGCTGCAGCAGAGCCTGCACAGGAGGAGGCAGCTGCAGCTCCGCAGGAAGCTGCACAGGAGGATGGAGAGGAGGAAGAGGAAGATGGAGAAGGAGAAGGAGGAGCAGGAGGAGCAGTGACGCGGCTGGGCCTGGCCCGGAGTGCCCCGGAATTGCTGCTGCTTTGGGAAAATTGGGACTGAACTCTTGAATGTGGGGAAAAATGTCAGTGCTGGGAAAGAGGGAAGAATCCCTGAACCCTTGGGATTGGGATTGGGCTGGGAGGAGCTCAGGGCTCATCCAGTCCCACCCAGGCCTTGGACATCCCAGGGATCCAGGGGCAGCCTCAGCTCCTCTGGGAATCCCACCCAGATTCCCCTTCCCAGTTCAAATCCATCCCCTGTGCCCTGGAATTCCATCCCTGATCCCAAATCCATTCCCTGGGTCCCTCCATCCATCCATCATCCCAAATCCATTCCCTGTGCCCTGGAATTCTGTCCCAAATCCCAAATCATTCAGTGGGTCCTGGAATTCCCAGATCCATTCCCTGGAATTCCATCCCAAATCCATTCCCTGTGCCCTGGAATTCCATCCCTGATCCCAAATCCATCACCTGTATCCTGGAATTCCATCCCAAATCCATTCCCTGTGCCCTGGAATTCCCAAATCCCAAATCATTCCGTGGGTCCTGGAATTCCCAGATCCATTCCCTGGAATTCCATCCCAAATCCATTCCCTGGGTCCTGGGATCCCATCCCTGATCCCAAATCCATCCCCTGTATCCTGGAATTCCATCCCAAATCCCAAATCCATTCCCTGTGCCCTGGAATTCCCATCCCAAATCCCAAATCATTCCCTGTGCCCTGGGATTCCCAGATCCATTCCCAGGAATCCCATCCCAAATCCTCTCCAGCTCCTTTGGAACCCCTGGCACCTCTGGAAGCAGCTCCAGGTTCTCCTTGGATTCCCCTTTTGTGCTCGGGGGGAATCTCCAGGAGCTTTTCCTTGCTCATCCCGCTCTCCCGTGTGATTAATTTCCCCGTCATTAGCGCTCTGGTTGGGCTGTGAATAATTAAAATCCTCATTTGTGAGGCCTCAGCCAGGAGGGTGCTGGGATGGAGCTGCTGCCAGGCACAAAAATAATGCATAAAAACGCACAAGAACGCACAAAAATGCTGCTGGCAGACACAAAAATGCAGCTTTGTCACCTCTGCAGCACAAGATTTTCCCCTTTGGAAGCACAAAGATAAGGAATCAATCAGGATGATCAGGTTAATTAAGGAATTAATCAGGGCTGCAGAGGGGAGGTGTTGGTGCCCCTGCTCTGAAACGCAACCAAAAAATCAATAAAATCCTCTGGAAATGGCTGGAATTGGCACCAAAATCCTCAGGGACGGCCCCAAACCTGCTGGTTTTGTGATTTTGTGTCAATCTTGTGCATTTTTGTGTCAATTTCGTGTGGGTTTTGTGTCAGTTTCGTGTGGGTTTTGTGTCAATTTGCAATGGAATCAGCAAATGCTGATTGGATCTGCTGTGTCCAAAACAGACACAAAGAAAGGTTTTGAAACTTTCGGACAAAATAACCAAATAAAGCATTGAAATAAAAGAAATGAGGCAGCAAGAGGAATGATGCTTAAAATAAAAGAGAGGAAGTTGGGGTAAAGCACAGCCAGGGCCTCCCTCAGGCCTCGCTCAATTCCAGAGGCTGGGAAACATCTGGGGTGAGTCCCAAATTTCTGAGATTCATCCCAAATTTCTGGGGTAATTCCCAAATTTCTGAGATTCATCCCAAATTTCTGGGGTAATTCCCAAATTTCTGAGATTCATCCCAAATTTCTGGGGTAATTCCCAAATTTCTGAGATTCATCCCAAATTTCTGGGGTAATTCCCAAATTTCTGAGATTCATCCCAAATTTCTGGGGTAATTCCCAAATTTCTGAGATTCATCCCAAATTTCTGGGGTAATTCCCAAATTTCTGAGATTCATCCCAAATTTCTGGGGTAATTCCCAAATTTCTGAGATTCATCCCAAATTTCTGGGGTAATTCCCAAATTTCTGAGATTCATCCCAAATTTCTGGGGTAATTCCCAAATTTCTGAGATTCATCCCAAATTTCTGGGGTAATTCCCAAATTTCTGAGATTCATCCCAAATTTCTGGGGTAATTCCCAAATTTCTGAGATTCATCCCAAATTTCTGGGGTAATTCCCAAATTTCTGAGATTCATCCCAAATTTCTGGGGTAATTCCCAAATTTCTGAGATTCATCCCAAATTTCTGGGGTAATTCCCAAATTTCTGAGATTCATCCCAAATTTCTGGGGTAATTCCCAAATTTCTGAGATTCATCCCAAATTTCTGGGGTAATTCCCAAATTTCTGAGATTCATCCCAAATTTCTGGGGTAATTCCCAAATTTCTGAGATTCATCCCAAATTTCTGGGGTAATTCCCAAATTTCTGAGATTCATCCCAAATTTCTGGGGTAATTCCCAAATTTCTGAGATTCATCCCAAATTTCTGGGGTAATTCCCAAATTTCTGAGATTCATCCCAAATTTCTGGGGTAATTCCCAAATTTCTGAGATTCATCCCAAATTTCTGGGGTAATTCCCAAATTTCTGAGATTCATCCCAAATTTCTGGGGTAATTCCCAAATTTCTGAGATTCATCCCAAATTTCTGGGGTAATTCCCAAATTTCTGAGATTCATCCCAAATTTCTGGGGTAATTCCCAAATTTCTGAGATTCATCCCAAATTTCTGGGGTAATTCCCAAATTTCTGAGATTCATCCCAAATTTCTGGGGTAATTCCCAAATTTCTGAGATTCATCCCAAATTTCTGGGGTAATTCCCAAATTTCTGAGATTCATCCCAAATTTCTGGGGTAATTCCCAAATTTCTGGGACAACTCCCAGCTGGGCCCTGTCCCTGTCCCACACACTGCAGGGCATCCCTGGGGGCTTCTTCCCAATATAAAAAGGACCAAAAAAAAAAGAAACAAAACCCCAAAAGCAGCTGAGATTTGCTCCATTTAATTTCAATTATCCTCAGAGGTTCCAACCCAGCAGCTTGGTGCCCTCAGGGATGTCCCTTGTCCCAAATTCCCCGTGCTCAGCCCCAAGTCCTCAAATCCTCCGTGTTCAGCTCATCCAGGCTGTGAAATGCAGAATTTCCTCTGGGGAAATCCAGAATTTTCCAGAATTTTCCAGAATTTTCCATCTCCCTCTCTGCTCCCCCAGGATGATCCAGGGGCTGGGTGGAGGAAGAACTGGAAAAAGAAACAAAACCCCAAAAGCAGCTGAGATTTGCTCCATTTAATTTCAATCAACCTCAGAGGTGCCAACCCAGCAGCTTGGTGTCCCAAATTCCCCGTGCCCAGCCCCAAATTTCCAGCAGTCCTCAAATCCTCCGTGTTCAGCTCATCCAAGCTGTGAAACTGCAGAATTTCCTCTGGGGAAATCCAGAATTTTCCAGAATTTTCCTCCCTCTCTGCTCCCCCGGGGGAGCTGGGAACGCCCAGCAGGGAGGAAGAGGAAGAGGAGGCTCAGTCCTGGCTGTGCCCGGCTCCAGGAGCTGCAGAAGGCAAACGGTTCCTAAAAAAAAAAATAACTACAGAAAAATCAACCCCCGAAGGGCTCGGGCCCTTCTCCTTAGAAAATGTAAAAACCTGGGGGGCAGAGGGGTGGCGTGGGCACAGCTGGCACCTCTGGGCACAGCTGGCACCTCTGGGCAGGGCCAGAGAGCTGGGCTGGGGCTCAGGGGCTCCCTGGAGAGAATTGGGGGGTTCAGGAGCTCCCTGGAGAGGATTTGGAGGTTCAGGTGCTCCTGGAGAAGGTTCAGGGGTCCAGGAGCTCCCTGGAGAGGATTTGGGAGCTCAGGTTCTCCCCGGAGAGGATTTGGAGGTTCAGGTGCTCCTGGAGAAGGGTCAGGGGTCCAGGAGCTCCCTGGAGAGGATTTGGGAGCGCAGGTTCTCCCTGGAGAAGGTTTGGGGCTTGAGGTGCTCCCTGGAGGAGATTTGGGAGCTCAGGTTCTCCCCGGAGAGGATTTGGAGGTTCAGGTGCTCCTGGAGAAGGGTCAGGGGTCCAGGAGCTCCCTGGAGAGGATTTGGGAGCGCAGGTTCTCCCTGGAGAAGGTTTGGGGCTTGAGGTGCTCCCTGGAGGAGATTTGGGAGCTCAGGTTCTCCCTGGAGAAGGTTTGGGGCTTGAGGTGCTCCCTGGAGGAGATTTGGGAGCTCAGGTTCTCCCTGGAGAGGATTTGAGTACTCCTTGGAGAGGATTTAGGTGTTCAGGTTCTCCCTGGCAAAGGTTCAGGGGTTCAGGGTGCTCCCTAGAGAAGATTCGGGGGTTCAGGAGCTCCCTGGAGAGGTTCAGGTGCTCCTGGAGAGGATTTGGGGGTTCAGGAGCTCCCTGGAGAGGTTCAGGTGCTCCTGGAGAGGATTTGGGGGTTCAGGAGCTCCCTGGAGAGGTGCAGGAGCTCTGTGCCCTGCTCTGGGGCTCCCTGGGCAGGGAGTGCCCGGCCTGGTGCCCGCTCTGGCCACGCAGCTGCTGGTGGGTGGCAAATCCTGCCCGGACAGGGCTGAGGCTGCTGCGTGCCCACAAGGAGATCGCGGTGGTGCCCACAGGACATCTCGGTGTCCAAAGAATCTCTTGGTGCCCACAGGAGCTCTCTTGGTGTCCAAAGGATCTCTCAGTGCCCACAGGAGCTCTCGGTGGTGCCCACAGGAGCTCTTGGTGCCAACGGGATCCCTCAGTGCCCAGAGGATCTCTTGGTGGTGCCCACAGAAGCCCTCAGTGCCCGCAGGAGCTGTTGGTGCCCTCAGGATCTCTGGGTGGTGCCCTCAGAACCTGTGGATGGTGCCCAGCCCCAGCTGAGGTGCCCCGAGGAGCTCTCGGTGCCCTCAGGATCTCTGAGTGGTGCCCAGCCCCAGCTGAGGTGCCCCTCTCCAGGGCTCTCTGCTGCTGCTGCTGCTGCTCAGTTGCTCTCCACCAGCTTGGCCAGGCCCTGCCTGAGCTCGCTGAGCTCGAAGATCTTCACATCCATGATCTCGGCCACCCTGGTGACCTCGCGGTGCGCCCTGTCCCTCTGCACCAGGCTCTCTGCCAGGCTCTGCTCCGCCAGCTGCAGCCGCTGCTCCAGCTCCGCGTTCCGGGCCTCCAGCTCCTGCAGGGACAGACAGACAGACGGACTGACGGACTGCTCGCGGCCCAGAGTGCCACCCCAGGGCCCTTCCTGAGCGGCGCCCCTGCCCTGGGTCACCGGGGGGGAGCTCTGTGCCCAGCCCTGCCCGCGGGGCGAGGCTGTGCGAGGGCAGCTGTGCCCTCAGGGATCCCCCGGCCTGCTGGCACTGGCCCTGGAGCTGCTCTGGGTCCTCTCCGGCCTGCTGGGACTGGCCCTGGATCCTCTCCAGGTTGGTGGGGTTGGCACTGGAGCTGCTCTGGATCTTCTCCAGGTTGGTGGGGTTGGTTCTGGATCCTCCCCAGCCTGGTGGGATTGGCCCTGGAGCTGCTCTGGGTCCTCTCCGGCCTGCTGGGACTGGCCCTGGATCCTCTCCAGGTTGGTGGGACTGGCTCTGAATCCTCTCCACCTGGTGGGACTGGCCCTGGATCCTCTCCAGCCTGCTCTGCAGCTCAGGTCCCCCCTCCAGCTTTACCCACAGCTCAGGTGCCACCTCCAGCTTTACCCACAGCTCAGGTGCCACCTCCAGCTTTACCCACAGCTCAGGTGCCACCTCCAGCTTTACCCACAGCTCAGGTGCCACCTCCAGCTTTACCCACAGCTCAGGTGCCACCTCCAGCTTTACCTGCAGCTCAGGTGCCACCTCCAGCTTTACCTGCAGCTTCTGCAGCGTCTCCTCGCGCTCGCCCTCGGCCTCCCAGCGGCCGCACCTCTGGCTCTTCAGCAGCTGGATCTCCTGGGGGGAAAATGTGGGTTTTATGGTTGGCTTTTTGCAAATATTAAAGTGAATATTATATGTGTTAGCATGAAAAATGCGTGTTTTGTTATTGTCCTTTTGCAAATATTAAAGTGAATATTATATGTGTTAGCGTGAAAAATGCGTGTTTTGTTATTCTCCTTTTGCAAATATTAAAGTGAATATTATATGTGTTAGTGTGAAAAATATGTGTTTTGCTATTGGCTTTTTGAAAATATTAAAGTGAATATTATACGTGTTATGCTAGTGTTTATGATTGGCTTTTCGCAAATATTTTTGCAAATACTGAAGTGACTATTATGCGTGTTAGTGTGAAATATGAGTATTTTACTATTGGAGGTCTCTTCCAACCTGGTGATTCTGTGATTTCTGTGAATTCTGTGATCCTGTGATTCTGTGATTCTGGGAATTCTGCGATTCTGTGAATTCTGTGATCCTGTGATTCTGTGATTCTGGGAATTCTGCGATTCTGTGAATTCTGTGATCCTGTGATTCTGTGATTCTGGGAATTCTGCGATTCTGTGAATTCTGTGATCCTGTGATTCTGTGATTCTGGGAATTCTGCGATTCTGTGAATTCTGTGATTCTGGGAATTCTGAGCTGCCAAGATCCTGAGCCTCTCCACCCCAGCACATCCCTGTCCCTCAGAGCTCTGACAGCTGGGGGTTCTGACACATTTGGGGTATCTGGCAGGTTTTGGGGGGGCCTGACAGGTTTTGGGGTCACACAGGTTTTGGGGGCTGCCAGCCTCACCTCATCCTTGGCCTTGAGCAGCAGCTCCAGCTCCTCCAGGCTCTGGCTCAGCTCCTCCTTGTTGTTGTCACTGGAGGAATCCGGGGTGCCCTGAGCCTCCAGCTCTGCCACCTGCAGGGTGAAACCATTCCCTCAGGAATTCCCTGACCCCTCAATAATTCACTGGAATGTGAAATCATCCCCTCAGGAATTCCCTGATCTCTCAATAATTCACTGCAGGGTGAAACCATTCCCTCAGGAATTCCCTGATCCATCAATAATTCACTGCAGGGTGAAATCATCCCCTCAGGAATTCCCTGGTCCCTCAATAATTCACTGCAGGGTGAAACCATTCCCTCAGGAATTCCCTGACCCCTCAGTAATTCACTGCAGGGTGAAATCATCCCCTCAGGAATTCCCTGATCCATCAATAATTCACTGCCATGCTCTGGCCTCCCTGCAAACCCACCTGGCTTTCACCTGGCAGCTCCTGCTTGGTGCTGGGAGGAAAACAATTCCAAAATGGGATTGCGCCCATTTTGTGGTTAAAAAAAACCATTTTGTGCTCAAAAAAACAAAAAACCAAAACCAACTTTAGAGATTGTGCCTGTGCTTTCTGCAGGGGTTGTGCACTCCAGCATGGCTGGGCTGGCTCACACCCAGCCCCTGAGCCCCTCCAGCTCCATTTGGAGATCTCCAGAAGCTCTGGAGCTGCTGCAGAGCTGAGCTGGAAGGCTTTGCCCAGGAGAACTCCCCTGGGAAACGCAGCTCGGCGCCTTGGATTATTCATGAGCAGGATTCATGTTTGAAATGGTTCTGCTCTTGCTGGGGCTGCTCTGAGCCCTGCGCGCAGCTCCAGGGAGCTCACCCGGGCCGGGAGCCGGTCCTGCAGCGTCAGGGCCAGGGCGGGCGCCAGAACCCGCCAGAATGCTGGTTTAGGGACAAGGGTGGAGGTGTCTCACTGAGTTACGGCTCCTTCTGCCAAGGCCCGGGGGTCCTGAGGGAATCCTGAGGGAGGGATGTTGGGAATAACACCAGGGAATCTTGGGGGGTGGATGTTGGGAATCCTCATGAAATCCTGAGAGAATCCTGAGGGGTGGATGTTGGGAATAACATCAGGGAATCCTGAGGGAATCCTGAGGGAATCCTGAGGCGTGGATGTTGGGAATCCTCATGAAATCCTGAGGGAATCCTGAGGAAGGGATATGGGGAATAACACCAGGGAAACCTGAGGGAATCCCGAGAGAATCCTGAGGAGTGGATGTTGGGAATCCTCATGAAATCCTGAGAGAATCTTGAGGGAATCCAAGAGGGAGGGATATTGGGAATAACACCAGAGAATCCTGAGGGAATCCTGAGGGAGAGATATTGGGGATCCCAAGGGAATCCTGAGGGAGGGATGTTGGGAATCAGCCCCAGGGAATCCTGAGTTAATTCTGAGGGAGGGACGTTGGGAATAACACCACCACGGAATCCTGAGGGATGGGTGCTGGGAATCAACCCCAGGGGATCCCAAGGGAATCCTGAGGGAGGGATGTTGGGAATCAGCCCCAGGCAATCCTGAGGTAATTCTGAGGGAATTCCAAGGGAATCCTGAGGGATGGGTGCTGGGAATCAACCCCAGGGAACCCTGAGGGAATGCCAAGGGAATCCCAGAGCGGGATGCTGTCCCTCCCAAGGGAGGGAGGGTGCTGTCCCTCAGCCATGCCAATCCCCGCTCCCTGAGCCGTGTCCCCGTCCCTGCCGCGCTCACCCGCTGGCGCAGCGCCTCCGTCTCCTCCTGGTACGCCGCCAGCTCCTTCTTCCACTGCTCCACGCTGGCGTTGGCCTCGTGCAGCGCCGCCACCAGCTTGGAGTTGTTGTCCTGCAGGCTGAAGAACTCGGCCTCCCACTGCACCTCGCTCACCGAGCTGGGGACAGGGCGGGAAACGTGCGTGAGGTACGGCTCTGTGCAGATATTTACTGTGGAAAACGCCCATCGCTTCTTTCAAATGGCCAACGGTCTCTTGTTACCAGGGCTTTCAAGGCTGAACTATCTAATTAAGAGCTGACACCCGGATTATTTTCCCTTTTCACCCAATAACTGATCCCACAGAGATGCAATGGGGACTTTTCTGCCCGATTACAAAATGCCATCCAAACCCATGGAGAAGCAGCATGAAGAAGAAACCCAGCATGACACCCTGTGCCCTCCATCTCCCTTCCATCCACAACACACCAAAAATCCCAAAACCTCAATTTCTCACCCAGTGACACACCTACACCGCTATCTATAATCCATTTCACGCTTTTGCGGATTCCAGTCTGTCTTGAAGTCTGGGAAACTTTCTCCATGGATGAGGGTCAGAGTCAGTGCTGCCCTGGGGGTCAGGGCACCCCAGAGAAATATTCCCTGTGCCCGGGGTTTCCACCAGTTCTGAATGCCCCCCTCCATTATTTTTCCCTTTAATATTTGGCTTTTGGGCCTGCACAAACCACTCTGGGATTGATGGGATGGGGAGGTCTGGGTACTCTAAAGGGGCTCCTGTGAACTGCAGATTGTGAATCCGGTTCCAAAAATCCACATTAGAGCAGAGTTGGCTTTGAATAAAGCCCAGGACTCCTTGCTTTTGATTTAAAAATTCTCCAAGTGTTCAGCTGGGAGCTCGGCAGGAGCCACAGGGCAGAATCCAGCCCCAAAGTCTTTTGGAGAGACAAAGAGAGGAAGCAGCCGGGGCTGTGCTGGAGTCGCCAGGGGAATTAACACAAACAGAAGTGTGAACATCTCCTGGGGTCACAGGATCCTGGTCTGGGCATGGCTGGCACCAGCCCAGGGCCCTGCAGGCACTGAGCATCCTCCTCCCCACCTGCCTGAGCAGATTTCCCACCTGGAACCACTCCCTGCTGGGAAAAGAGAATGGATTTTTTTTTAGGAAAATATTTCTCTGTGATTCTCTGTGATTGATTCTGGGATTCTGAGATTGAATCTGTGATTGATTCTGTGAATCCAGCCAAGGCTTTGAGCAGCACACAGAGAATGAAAAGTGCAGAACGGATCAGAATTATCTGAGATGACAAAACCGAGCGCCCAGCCCTGCCAGAGGGGAGAGCTCGGGGCTCAGAGCAGCCTCACCCCTCGGAGAGCATCTTCTTCAGCCTCTCCTTCTCGGTGCTGATCTCCACATCCGCGCTCTGGCTGCGGAACAGCTTGTCCTCCCCGGGCCCGTTGGAGCTGATGATGGGGCTGGGCAGCACCTGGGGGCAAGGACAGGTGGTGATGGGGCTGGGAGGAAGGACAGGTGAAGATGGTGGGGCTGGGAGGAAGGACAGGGACAGGTGGGGCTGGGAGGAAGGACAGGTGATGATGGGGCTGGGAGCAAGGACAGGGACAGGTGGGCACCTCCAGCAGGGTCACCACCCTCTGGGCTGGCCCTGGGGCCACCAACCCAGCCTGGCTGCGCGGGGTCAGTGCTGGAGGGGGCTGTGCAGGTGACAGAGGGACAGCTGGGCAGCAGCACGGGGAGCGTTTTCCCCTTTTCCTCCCCTTCTCTCCCCATTCCCCAGCCTCACCTGGTGGGAAGGGATGCTCAGGGCAGGGTTGGTGAGCTCAGTTTTGTCCTGGCATTTCTCCCTGGCCACACGAGCTGCCTCCTTCACCTCCTGGAACTTCTCTGCAAACTGCAGGGGAAGGGAAGAGTCACCCCGGGGCTGGGGGCCAGCAGGGAAAGGAAATAGAAATTATATTTAAATAAATATATAATGATGCTCTGCCCGCAGCCTCGTTTAAAACACTCCTGAATTTCTGTCCAACACCAAAATTCAGGGATTTAATAGAGTTTGGCACTCGGGGCCGTGGGTTCAGCACAGAAGCAGCCCCAGCTCCATTCGTGGTGCCCAAACCCCTCTGCAAACACAACTCCAAAGCTGTTTGTGGAACCTTGGCACCTCGAATTCCATTCCAGCCCGGTGAGAACAGCACCTCGGCAGGTGCCTGGGGATCTTCTGGAGGGGTTTTTCCAGGGGGGTCCCTGAGCTCACCTGGCACAGGTTCCCCAGGTTCCCCAAGTTCCTGGGCTCACCTGGCACAGGTTTTCCCAGGTTTCCAGGTCCCTGGGCCCACCTGGCACAGGTTCCCCAGGTCTCCCCAGGTTCCTGGGCTCACCTGGCTCAGGTGCTGCTCGGAGGCGAAGCCCAGCCCGTAGACGGTGTTGGCCCTGCTGTCAGCCCACTGCCCGAACTTCTGCGAGGTCTTGGTGAACGTCATGTTGGGGGTGATGGTGCTGTTGATGATGGCCTGGGCAGGGGACAGCGGGGCGTTGATCAGGGAACTGATCAGGGGATTGATCAGGGGATTGATCGGGGAATCATTGGTCAGGGAATCGAGCAGGGAGTCAGGGGATCAATCAGGGAATCAATCAGGGAATCAATCAGGGACTTGATCAGGGAATTGATCAGGGGATCACTCAAGGAGTCAGGGGGTCAATCAGGGAATCAATCAGGGAATTGAGCAGGGAGTCAGGGGATCAATCAGGGAATCAGTCAGGGAATCAGTCAGGGAATTGATCAGGGGATCAGTCAGGGGATCAGTCAGGGAATTGATCAGGGAATCAGTCGGGGGATTACTCGAGGAGTCAGGGGATCAATCAGGGAATTGATATGGGAGTCATGGGATCAATCAGGGAATCAGTCAGGGAGTCAGGGGATCAGTCAGGGAATTGATCAGGGGATCAGTCAGGGGATCAGTCAGGGACTTGATCAGGGAATCAGTCAGGGGACCACTCAAGGAGTCAGGGGATCAATCTGGGAATTGATCAAGGGATCAGTCAGGGGATCAATCAGGGAATTGATATGGGAGTCAGGGGATCAATCAGGGAACCAGGGAATCAGGGAATCAAACAGGGAATTGGGGAACCAATCAGAGAATCAGCTGCTTTTTTAGGGACACAGCTGTGTTTTAGGGACACGGCCATTTTTTAGGGACACAGCCGGTTTTTAGGGACACAGCTGCTATTTTAAGGACACGGCCATTTTTTAGGGGCACAGCTGGTTTTTAGGGGGCACAGCTGCTGGGCAGCGCCCACCTTGGTGCCCCCCACGCTGATGATCCTGTAGACACTGCGGGTGGCATCGTAGAAGTAGGAGACGGTCAGGGCGTGTTTGCTGGCTGGGATCCAGTTCCTCTTGGTGGCTGGGTCGATCTGGAACACGTGGGCCCTGGTGCTGAAGATGGGCTGCTCCCTGCAGGGATGGAGAACAGGGCTGTTAATCGTGGTTTTATAGGGGCAGGATTTCAGCTGGGGGTCAGAGCCAATTCATATGGAATCATGATTTATAGGGTTAAAATTTCAGCTGGGGGTCAAAGCCAATTCATATTGGAATCATGATTTTATAGGAGCAGGATTTCAGCTGGGGGTCAGAACTAATTAATATTGGAATCATGATTTTATAGGGTTAAAATTTCAGCTGAGGGTCAGAGCCAATTCATATTGAAGTTAGATACACCAACAGGAGAAAAGGACTTTGAATCCTGATTTTATAGGGTTAGGATTTCAGGTCAGAACCAATTCACATTGAAATTAGATACACCAGCAGGAGAACAGGGCTTTGAATCCTGATTTCATAGGGTCAGGATTTCAGCTGAGGGCCAGAGCCAATTCATATTGGAATCATGATTTTATAGGATCAGGATTTCAGCTGAGCATCAGAGCCAATTCATATTGAAATCCTGATTTTATAGGGTTAGGATTTCAGGTCAGAACCAATTCACATTGAAGTTAGAAACACCAGCAGGAGAACGGGGATTTGAATCCTGATTTTATAGAGTTAAAATTTCAGCTGAGAGTCAGAGCCAATTCATATTAGAATAATTATTTTATAGGGTTGGGATTTCAGGTCAGAAGCAATTCATGTTGAAGTTAGATACTCCAATGATAGGTTAGTGATTATCAGATGCTTAAATTGAAAGCATTATTGTAGAACAGGGCTGTTAACTGTGATTTTATAGGGTTAGGATTTGAGCTGAGGGTCAGAACCAATTCATATTGGAATCCTGATTTTATAGGGTCAGGATTTCAGGTCAGAACCAATTCCCGTGGAAGTTAGATAAACCAGCAGAAGAACACGACTTTGAATCCTGATTTTATAGGGTCAGTATTTCAGGTCAGAACCGATTCCCACTGAAGTTAGATGTACCAGGGCTGTTGAATCATGATTTTATAGGGTTAAGATTTCAGCTGAGGGTCAGAACCAATTCCCATTAAAGTTTAGACACACCAGTGATAGGTTAGCGATTATTAGATGCTTAAATCTGTTGTAGAAATAACAATCTAAAGCTAATTGTTACATTGTGAGCTCATTTGCAGAAGGAAGTGGAGCAAGTGAAGCATTAAATCATTGGAACCAGCAGAACTATGCCCAGCACCTGGACTCTGTTAATCCATCACAAAGCAGGGGGGCTTGGATGGTGCCAGAGGGCCACAGAGACCTGAGGAAGACCTTCCTGACTTCATCCCTGACCCAGTTAGAGACCACTGACCCAATTAGAGAGAAGACCTGCCCACGTGTGAAGGACTGATAACCTCATTTTAACGCAGAGCAGGGACGGGAGGGGCTGGGGTGATGCAAATGTATTATTTTGGGAAATGGATAGAAGGCAAAATGCCTCGCGCAGCGCGGTCACACGTTTCAGAGCGGTCTGTGATTTTTGGTCTCGGCGACTCGGCGTGAGGGAAGCTGAGGGAAGGGGGAAGCGCAGCGATTTCCTGCCTCGCTCCCTCCCCTCTGTCCTGGCCGCCCCTGCTGCTGCGCCAGCCAGCCCCTCCAGGGACACAGAAGGGATTCTGCAATCATTACAGATCCCCTGAACCATGGTCCTCCCAGGAAAACCCCGGGCAGCTGTGGGAAACTCAGAGGAAAGAATTCCAACAGTTGTTACCTCTCTTTCTGTAACTCTTTATCGAAACAGGGCAATCCCCGTGATAGGGAGGAGTGATGCGCCTGACTCCATCTTATCAGAAGGCTAATTAATTATTTATTATACTACATTACACTGCATCGCATTGCATCTAAACGGAATCTGCCCAGCACTGAACCCTGCACACCCTGCCCAGAATCTCGTGACTGTCCTGGCAGTCCTGACACACACACACACACAGACCTGGGCCTGACAGGCCAGGGAGCCAAACCCATCCCTGTGGGCGAGCAATCCCCACATTGCATTCTGCTGTGGCACAAAAACAGGCACGGAAAATGAGATCAGAATATTCGTGGGAAGAATTGTGCCTTGCTTTTCTCTGTGAAATGTGGGGCTGCACACCTGGCCCTGACAGGCCAAGGAGCCAAACCACCAACAATCCCCACATTGCATTCTGCTTTGGCACAAACACAGCAAATGAGATAAGAATTGTGTTTTCTTTCTCTGAGGTTCAGAGAATGTGGAACCCAGAAATATTCTTGGGGAAGAGCTGTGCCTTGCAGTGGCCCCTTCACACCCACTGCTCCTGGGAGCTGCAGCACTCCGAGCTGTAAAACCCCACAAATTCCTCACCACAAAAGAGGAAAAGATCCAGCCAGGGGCTGCCAGGCTGAGGGAATACATGAAAAAGGAGACTTCCCATGGTGCCCACTGCAGGTTCCAACCCTTTGCTGGGTGGTTTTTTCCTCCTCCCTTGACTCACTTGGGGACTGTGCTTCTTCCACAAGGCAGGAATGAGTCTCTGCACGGTCTGGTACTCGACAGGGACCTCATAGACGTGCAGATCCACATCATCCCTCAGCCCCAGCTTCTCCAGCTCCTGAAAACAAGAACCAATTCACATTGAAGTTAGAAACACCAGCAGGAGAACGGGGATTTGAATCCTGATTTTATAGGGTTAAAATTTCAGCTGAGAGTCAGAGCCAATTCATATTAGAATAATTATTTTATAGGGTTGGGATTTCAGGTCAGAAGCAATTCATGTTGAAGTTAGATACTCCAATGATAGGTTAGTGATTATCAGATGCTTAAATTGAAAGCATTATTGTAGAACAGGGCTGTTAACTGTGATTTTATAGGGTTAGGATTTGAGCTGAGGGTCAGAACCAATTCATATTGGAATCCTGATTTTATAGGGTCAGGATTTCAGGTCAGAACCAATTCCCGTGGAAGTTAGATAAACCAGCAGAAGAACACGACTTTGAATCCTGATTTTATAGGGTCAGGATTTCAGCTGAGGGTCAGAACCAATTCATATTGGAATCCTGATTTTATAGGGTCAGTATTTCAGGTCAGAACCGATTCCCACTGAAGTTAGATGTACCAGGGCTGTTGAATCATGATTTTATAGGGTTAAGATTTCAGCTGAGGGTCAGAACCAATTCCCATTAAAGTTTAGACACACCAGTGATAGGTTAGCGATTATTAGATGCTTAAATCTGTTGTAGAAATAACAATCTAAAGCTAATTGTTACATTGTGAGCTCATTTGCAGAAGGAAGTGGAGCAAGTGAAGCATTAAATCATTGGAACCAGCAGAACTATGCCCAGCACCTGGACTCTGTTAATCCATCACAAAGCAGGGGGGCTTGGATGGTGCCAGAGGGCCACAGAGACCTGAGGAAGACCTTCCTGACTTCATCCCTGACCCAGTTAGAGACCACTGACCCAATTAGAGAGAAGACCTGCCCACGTGTGCAGGACTGATAACCTCATTTGAACGCAG
>NW_005054733.1:105802-107409 GCF_000277835.1 Geospiza fortis | reverse complement strand
CTCCCTCCCCTCTGTCCTGGCCGCCCCTGCTGCTGCTGCCAGTGCCAGCCAGCCCCTCCAGGGACACAGAGAGGATTCTGCAATCATTACAGATCCCCTGAACCATGGTCCTCCCAGGAAAACCCCGGGCAGCTGTGGGAAACTCAGAGGAAAGAATTCCAACAGTTGTTACCTCTCTTTCTGTAACTCTTTATCGAAACAGGGCAATCCCCGTGATAGGGAGGAGTGATGCGCCTGACTCCATCTTATCAGAAGGCTAATTAATTATTTATTATACTATATTACACTGCATCGCATTGCATCTAAACGGAATCTGCCCAGCACTGAACCCTGCACACCCTGCCCAGAATCTCGTGACTGTCCTGGCAGTCCTGACACACACACACACACAGACCTGGGCCTGACAGGCCAGGGAGCCAAACCCATCCCTGTGGGCGAGCAATCCCCACATTGCATTCTGCTGTGGCACAAAAACAGGCACGGAAAATGAGATCAGAATATTCGTGGGAAGAATTGTGCCTTGCTTTTCTCTGTGAAATGTGGGGCTGCACACCTGGCCCTGACAGGCCAAGGAGCCAAACCACCAACAATCCCCACATTGCATTCTGCTTTGGCACAAACACAGCAAATGAGATAAGAATTGTGTTTTCTTTCTCTGAGGTTCAGAGAATGTGGAACCCAGAAATATTCTTGGGGAAGAGCTGTGCCTTGCAGTGGCCCCTTCACACCCACTGCTCCTGGGAGCTGCAGCACTCCGAGCTGTAAAACCCCACAAATTCCTCACCACAAAAGAGGAAAAGATCCAGCCAGGGGCTGCCAGGCTGAGGGAATACATGAAAAAGGAGACTTCCCATGGTGCCCACTGCAGGTTCCAACCCTTTGCTGGGTGGTTTTTTCCTCCTCCCTTGACTCACTTGGGGACTGTGCTTCTTCCACAAGGCAGGAATGTGGGTGGGTGGATGGATGATGGATGGATGGATGGATGATGGATGGATGGATGGATGGATGGATGGATGGATGGATGGATGGAGGAATTGCTCATGCATGGACAGGCAGACGGACAGACAGACGCAGGAATTGAGCACACAGAGCTCCCTGCCCCCAGCACAGCTCTTCCTGCCCCGACTCACGCCAGGGAAGCACATCCTGCACGTCCCAGGATCAAAGCGGGTCCCCCGGCCATGGAAGGAAACTCTGCACCCCCAGAAGTGCAGCTGCTCAGGGAGCCCCCAGCCCAGCGGGGTTTGGGGCCAGGAATGTCCCAGGTGCTGAGCAGGGCTCTGCCCCCAGCCCAGTGAGGTTTGGGGCTGGAATATCCCAGGAGGCTGCCCCTAAGGTCAAGGATTTGGGGTTGGAATGTTCAGGATGCTGCCCCCAGGGTGTTCCAGGGAAAGGAAAGAGGAAAGGAAAGGAAAGGGAAAGGGAAAGGGAAAGGGAAAGGGAAAGGGAAAGGGAAAGGGAAAGAAAGGAAAGGAAAATTTCAGGAGTGTTTTCCATGATAAAACAGCCCAGCTGCTCCAGGGCTCCTCTGGCTCTGGCTGAACCCAGGGCTCAGAACCCAAACCCAGGGGAGTTTTTTGGGATTTGCCCCCCTGGCAGCTGCCAGG
>NW_005054733.1:102568-105768 GCF_000277835.1 Geospiza fortis | reverse complement strand
TGCTGTGTGCTGCTCCCTGCCCACTCCAAGCAGCCTGTCCCATCAATCCCAACACCCCTGGAGCCCTCCAGGGCCAGCCCCAGAGCTCAGCAGGGAATATTTGATTTCCTTCCCCCTCCCAGCCCATTGCCAGCCCTGGCTCAGGTTTCTCCTCCTCTCAGCCTGCATTTCTGGAGTGAGATTCCAATTCCCCAGGCTCTGTTTTCACGTGGATCACGACCTATCTTTGGCACAGGGGAAAAATGGATATTTCTGCGCCTAAAGCCCCAAACCCTGGGCTGGTTTTGGAAAGGAGCGAGGCAGGACTTTACCGGGTTGTTGACATTTGTTAGTAGGGGCAGGAGGCTCGTGCGGTTAGTGGGGTGTCCCCTCCTCCAGCAGCTCCTCCTCAGGGCTCTCTCAGCTGCTCTGGGGCTCCTTCCCAGCGCTGCCTCCACAGGGATTCATTCCCTGGCAAGGGAAAAAACCCAAACGTTATTTGTGATTTGTTACTCCCCGCACAACCAGGCACCCCCAGAATTCACAGAGCTGCTCGTTCGCAGCGACTCCTCATGGCTGAACAAGGTTTATTCCCCTGTTGTGGGGCGTATCTGGGTGAGCTGAGCAACTGCAGCAAACCCCCCTGGCAGCAGGGAAGGGGCCACAGGGGCCTGGGAGGCTCCAGGGCTTCCAGCCAAGCCCACGTGGTGCTGCTGCCTGATGGAAAACCCTCCTGGGAGATCATTCCTCGGGCACAGCAGCTGTTCCTGGGCTCCTGTCCGTCCTGGAGCCCTGTCCCGTGTCCCTGTCCCTCCAGACCCAATCCCTGTGCCCCTGTCCATCCAGGATCTCTGTCCCTGTGTCCCTGTCCATCCTGGAGCCCTGTCCCGTGTCCCTGTCCCTCCAGACCCAATCCCTGTGCCCCTGTCCATCCAGGATCTCTGTCCCTGTGTCCTTGTCCATCCAGACCCAATCCCTGTGTCCCTGTCCCTGTGTCCCTGTCCATCCAGACCCCATTCCCTGGGTCCCTGTCTATCCTGTCCCTGTGTCCCTGTCCATCCAGACCCCATTCCCTGTGTCCCTGTCTATCCTGTCCCTGTGTCCCTGTCCATCCAGACCCCATCCCTGTGTCCCTGTCCCTGTGTCCCTGTCCATCCAGACCCCATTCCCTGGGTCCCTGTCCCTCCATAGGGCTGTATCCATGTCCTGTCCCTGTGTCCCTGTCCCTGTGTCCCTGTCCCTCCAACCCAAATCCCCCTCCAGCTCTCCTGGAGCCCTTCCAGGCTCTGGGATCAGCTCCAGGCTTTCTCTGGAGTTTCCCTTCCCCAACCTTGGGCACCTCCAGGGGTCCAGGGGCAGCCTCGGCCGCTCTGGGAATCCCACCCCAGCCCCTTCCCATCACCTCCAGCCTGAACCAGCAGAAGGGCCAGGTGAGGACAGAGGGACAGGACAGCGGGACAGGACAGAGGGACAGGACAGAGGGACACCCAGGGGGTGACACCAGAGCTGAGCTGCCCCAGGAGCTGCTCCCCAAACACCACCAAGCTTTCCGAAGCAGCTCGGGGGTTCCCCCTCCCTGAAATGCCGACTCCCCTTCCCCTGCTCAGGGCTCAGCGACCGAAGGGTGAATAAATCAAGGTGTGAATAAAACCACTCGCTCCCCGGGCCGGCCTTGGCAGATCACTGAGGAGGAGCGAAGCAAAGCCTGGCAGGACACAGATCTGGCGGCGCTGGAAGGGATCCAGGGCCTTCCCTGCTCCCAGCACAGGGGGAAGGGCAGAATTCAACAGCCCAGGGAGCTGAAAAATTACTTGTCCCGGTGGATTTGCGCTGAACGAGGGGATATGCACTGCGGGAAGGGGTTAAATGCTGCGTTTTTAACACGTTCTGTGCTGGAATGTTCAGCCTTGCATTTTATTTTAAGGGTAGGGAAGTGAGGAGCTGTGAGTTGCTGCAACTTCTTTTAGCGGATATCCACTGAAAGAACACCTTCAGTTAGAGAATATCCTTAAAAGCACCCCTAAATTTAGGGAATATCCTTTAAAAAAACCACTTCATTTAGTGAATATCCTTTAAAAACACCCCTTAATTTAGTGAATATCCATTAAAAGAATCACCCCTTTTACTGGATATCCATTAAAAGCATCCATTCTTTTAGTGGGTATCCTTTAAAAGCACCCCTGAATTTAGTGGATATCCTTTAAAAGCATCCCTGAATTTAGTGAGTATCCTTTAAAAGCATCCCTGAATTTAGTGGGTATCCTTTAAAAGCATCCCTGAATTTAGTGGATGATGTCGGGGAAGGATCCAGGGATCCAGAGAAGGTCCCAATGAATGTTTGTTATCTGTGATTTCTTATTTGTGATTTCTTATCTGTGATTTGTTATCTGTGATCTGTGATTACTTATCTGTGACCTGTGATTTGTTATCTGTGATCTGTTATCTGTGATTTCTTATTTGTGATCTGTGATTTGGTATCTGTTATCTGTGATTTGTGATTACTTATCTGTGATTTGTGATCTGTGATTTCTTATCTGTGATTTGTTATCTGTGATTTGTTATCTGTGATCTGTGATCTGTGATTTGTTATCTGTGATTTGTGATCTGCGCCCTCAGTTGTGGCTCTGGGCAGGGCAGGGTGAGGAGAGCTGGGGACACGGTGACACAGGGCCAGGGCACGGCAGCCCCGTGCCAGGAGGGACAGATGGCACCGATGGCACCGATGGCACCGAGCAGGGCCAGCACTGGCACCAGGCTGTGCTGGGGGAGCAGCCGGGCTGTCCTGTCACAGTGTCACACGGGCTGTCCTGTCACAGCGTCACACACATGTCCTGTCACAGTGTCACTGTACAGCCCTGCCGTGGCTGTCACTCGGGCTGTCCTGTCCTGTCACAGTGTCACACACATGTCCTGTCACAGTGTCACACACATGTCCTGCCGTGGCTGTCACTCGGGCTGTCCTTGCTGTCCCCGCTGTCCTGGAGTGTCCTGGCCCGGGCTCTGCTCTGCCACCCTCAGGGGCCTCTCCCTGAGCGGGGTGTGCAGGACAGGGACGGGTGAGGGGGACAGGGATGGGAACAGGACAGGAATAAATGAGTGTGAGCAGGACAGGAACGAGAACAGGACAGGAATGAGAACAGGACAGGAATGAGTGTGAGCAGGACAGGAATGAGAACAGGACAGGAATGAGAACAGGACAGGAATGAGAACAGGACAGGAAT
>NW_005054733.1:101264-102470 GCF_000277835.1 Geospiza fortis | reverse complement strand
GAAAGGAAGGAAAACAGGACGGGAATAAATGAGTGTGAGCAGGACAGGAACGACCCCAGCCCTGGCCTGTGGCCATGCTGAGTCAGCTGGGAGCCCAGCCTGGGGCTGAGCCAGGCTCTCCCTCCCCTCCCCGAGGGAAAATCCCCAGCAATCCCTGAGGAGGGAGAATCCCCCAGGAATCCACGAGGAGAGAAAACCCCCCAGCAATTCCCGAGGGAAAGAATCCCCCAGCAATCCCAGAGGGAAAGAATCCCCCAGCAATCCCCGAGGGAAAGAATCCCCCAGCAATCCCCGAGGGAAATAATCCCCCAGCAATCCCAGAGGGAAAGAATCCCCCAGCACTCCCCAGGCCGGGCCGGGGCAGAGCCCAGCGCCGCTCAGGCTGAGCCCAGCAGCCCAAGGCAGAACTGGGGCACAGAGAGGGGCTGGGAGCCCAGCCCTGCTCCTCCTCCAGGGCTGTCTGCCTCTCTCCTTTTATCTCCCCTCAGCAGCCTCGGGAGCTGCTGGCTGCCTGTCTGTCTGTCTGGCTGCCTGTCTATCTGTCTGTCTGCCTGTCTATCTGTCTGTCTGCCTGTCTGGCTGTCAGTGCTGCTGATAAATTCAGCCCCAGCCCCTTCCCTCTGCCTTCCCCCCAAATTCCAGCCCCTGCAGAGCCTCTGGGGGTGCAGGAGAACCCCCGACCCTGATCCCTGCCCTGGTCCCGGGCCTGGAGCTGGGCTTGGCTGATCCCATTCAGGATATTCCACAGCCCAGGATATTCCACAGCCCATATCCACAATTCGGGATATTCCACATTTCAATTCAGGATATTCCATTAGCCCAGAATATTTCATAGCCCAAGATATCCCACAATTCAGGATATTCCAAAGCCCAGGATATTCCACAGCCCATATCCACAATTCAGGATATTCCACATTTCAATTCAGGATACTCCACAACCCAGAATATTTCACAATTCAATGCAGGATATCCCACAATTCGGGATATTCCACATTTCAACCCAGGATATTCCACAGCCCAGGATATTCCATAACTCAATTCAGGATATTCCAAAGCCCAGGATATCCCACAATTCAGGGTATTCCACATTTCAAGTCAGGATACTCCACAACCCAGAATATTTCACAATTCAACCCAGGATATTCCACATTTCAATCCAGGATATCCCACAATTCAGGTTATTCCACATCTCAGTTCAGGATGTTC
>NW_005054733.1:98648-100691 GCF_000277835.1 Geospiza fortis | reverse complement strand
GGGTTCCAAATCACGATTTGGGGCTTTGGGGACAAAGTTTGGGTTCCAAATCAGGATTTGGGGCTTTGGGTGCAAGGTTCTGGTTCCAAATCAGGATTTGGGGCTTTGGGTGCAAGGTTTGGGTTCCAAAGCAGGATTTGGGGTTTGGGGTGCAAGGTTCGGGTTCCAAATCAGGATTTGGGGCTTTGGGTTCCAAAGCAGGATTTGGTGCTCTGGGGACAAAGTTTGGGTTCCAAATCAGGATTTGGGGTTTTGGGTGCAAGGTTCGGGTTCCAAAGCAGGACTTTTCCCCCCCCCAGGAGGGTTCCCAGGCTGTGACCTTGGGGAGGAGCAGCTCCAGGAACAGGATCCGGCTCTCCCCCATTCCCAGGAGATCCCCGGGGCAGCTGCTCCCGATCAGGGACAGCCCCAGCAAGGTCACACACACACACAGGAGCCTTAAAACCCCCCAAAAATGGATTTTTCTGGAATTTCAGAGCCTCCCGGGTGTCCCATTCCTTCTCCTGCTCTGGGACACAAACACTGCTACCGCTACCACGGAATTAAAATGATAAAAAATTTAAAATTTCAAAAATTTAAAATTTCATTTAGCAATTAAAATTTAAAAAATCGAAGCCAGGCTGGAGCTCAGGAATTCTTGAAACGTCCCAGAAAAAAAACAAAACCACCCAGCAATGAGAAAATGAGAATTAGAGAAATGGGAAAATGAGAATTAGAGAAATGGGAAAATGAGAAGTAGAGAAATGGGAAAATGAGAATTAGAGAAATGGAGATTTAATATATTAATATATTGCTTTAAAAATAATTTAACTAAAATCAGCTCCCTGAAGGTGATTTTTAAATCTCCTTTGTAGCCAGAGCTATGGAAATTCTGATGGAATTTCAGAATTATGGAAATTTAAAAAATAAAAAAGGAAAGGGAAAATTTTAAAAAAGGAAAATAGAAAATTTTAAAAAATTAAAAGGGAAATTTTTTAAAAAAGGAAAATAGAAAAAATTTTTTAAAGGAGAAGGGTAAATTTAAAAAAAAATGTTTTAAAAAAAGGAAAAGGAACCCCCAGGAATGTGATTTATCCCAAACCCCAGGCTGGGAGGGAATGATCTGCCAGGATTCCTCCAGACTCGGCTGCACGAGAAACTCCAACAACGTCGGGTCTGAAAAGAGAACTGGGACATCAATGAAAGCCCAGCCCGAGCTCCTGTCCCTCGGCAAAATCCGCCAAAATTAACCAAAAATCCACTGAAATCCACCCAACCCCAGCACCACATCCCCGCAGCAGAATTTCAAACCCCAGAATCCCAAACCCCAAAATCCCGAAATCCCAAACCCCAAAATCCCAAACCTCAAAATTCCAACACCGAAATTCCAAACCCCAAAATCCCAAACACCAAAATCCCGAAATCCCAAATCCCAAAATCCCCAACGCCAAAATCCCAAAATCCCAAAATCCCAAACCTCAAAATTCCAAACAACAAAATCCCAAACCCCAAAATACCAAACCTCAAAATTCCAATACCGAAATCCCAAACCCCAAAATCGCAAACCTCAAAATTCTAAACAACAAAATCTCAAAGCCCAAAATCCCGAAATCCCAAACCCCAAAATGCCGAATCCCAAATCCCAAACCTCAAAATTCCAACACTGAAATTCCAAACCCCAAAATTCCAAACACCAAAATCTCAAACTCCAAAATCCCAAATCCCAATCCCCCGCAGCAGAATTTCCCTCCCGGTGAACCCAGGGCAGTTTCCAGCAGCTCCCACCCCTCAAACACAACCGGGATCCATTTTCCTGCATCCAGAGCCGCAAAAAATCCCGAATTTTGAACTCCGGGAAAGTTTTCGGGCACAGCCCCGCTCCAGCCCTCCCGGTTTGGGTTCCGCAGATCCCGGAGCTTTCCCTTCCACAGGAATTAATTTCGAGAACTTGCAGCAACTCGCCCTTCCCCGCTTCCCTGCCCCAAAAATAAAAGGCGAGGCGAAACTTTCCAGCTGGCAGCGCGGAAAAAAAAAAAAAAAAAGCGAATTAACCCACGAGTTGCT
>NW_005054733.1:94680-97433 GCF_000277835.1 Geospiza fortis | reverse complement strand
TGTGATAACCCAGTGTGATAACAGGGTGTGATAACCCAGTGTGATAACACAGATGTGATAACACGGATGTGATAACCCAGTGTGATAACAGGGTGTGATAACACAGATGTGATAACCCAGTGTGATAACCCCCCCTGCTCACACTCAGCCTTTCCTCTCCTCCCCGTCCTGCGCTGTTTTCCCTGTGCCAGGTGTCACCCCTGTCCCCATCCCTGTCCTTGTCCCCATCTGCTGTCCCCATCCCCGTCCTTGTCCCTTGTTCGTCTCCCCATCCCTGTCCCCATCCCTGCCCCTTGTCCCCTGTCCCCATCCGTGTCCCTTGTCCCCTGTCCCCATCCGTGTCCCTGGCCCTCTCCCTTGTCCCCAGCCCTGTCCCCCTCCCTGTCCCCTCCCACTCTGTGTTTGTTTAAAACCCCACAGAAAATCCCCACTCGATGCTGGATTTCCTCTCCCCCTCTCTCGCTTCGCCTGAGTTAAACACTGCCAACATTGAACAGAAATAGCATTTAGTATTATTTTAGTATTTAAATTTAAAAAATCCGAGCATTTCAATGTAAACCACTGAAATTCACCTTCCTGCAGGGATCCCCATCTCCTCCTAGAGCACAAAACTCCAAAAACCCCCAAATCTGCTGCTTTTAACCCCAAAATTCCTCTTTTTCCCCCCACACCTGCTCAGAATTCCCCTGCAGAGCGGCCCCTGAGCCACTTTCCTGTTCCCAAGGACAGAAATTCATCCTTGAGCACTGAAAAGACCCAAATTCCCCTTGAACGTTCTGTTTAAAGCAGCTCATTAAAGGCTCCCGGTGCCCCTGGGGCCGCTGCGATCCCGCTGTTACCCTGGGACGGTCTGCAAGTTACAAAACCTTTAATTCCACCAGGTTTTGAGGAGTTCTTGATCAATCCTGTTAATACAAAATATCGCTGTGTCTGTTAATGTTGAACACACGAATGCATCCACGCTGAATTTGTGTTAACGACGCTGCTAATGAGGATATTTGTATTTTTGATCAGTAATTGCTCCCAAACCGGCAGTTTGACATGAAATGTTTGGAATGTCAGAGGCAGCATTTGGAATTTCAGAGGCAATATTTGGAATTTGAGAGGCAACATTTTGAATTTTAGAGGCAACATCTGGAATTTCAGAGCAATATTTGGAATTTCAGAGGCAATACTCCGAATTTCAGAGGCAACATTTGCAATTTCAGAGAAAACATTCGGAATTTCAGAGGCAATATTTGCAATTTCAGAGGCAATATTTGCAATTTCAGAGCAATATTCCGAATTTCTGGCGGGCCGAGCCTCCAGCCCCGTTTGCTGCAGCTCCTCCCCCAGTTCCAGCCCAGCCCAGGCAATTAGCCCGGCTTAATTGGGGCAGGTCATTAATGAGAGCTCTGAGCAAGGGGGGGCAGGAGGGTCTGCCCTACTTGGGGGGACAGAGGGGACAGGGACAGGGAGAGAGGGGACAGGGATGGGGACAGGGGACAGGGACAGAGAGAGGGACAGGGACAGAGGGGACACAGACAGGGAGAGAGGGGACAGGGATGGGGACAGGGACAGGAGAGGGACAGGGACAGGGGCTGCAGCACAGACAGAGGGGACAGGATGGGGACAGGAGAGGGACGGGGATGGGACAGAGGGACAGGGACAGAGAGAGAGGGGACAGGAAAAGGACAGGGATGGGGATGGGGACAGGGACAGAGACAGAGACAGGGCCAGAGGGGACAGGGATGGGGATGGGCCAGAGGGGACAGGGATGGGGAGCCACCTGGGACGGCAGAAAGTGTCCCCAGGCTGTCCCCCAAAGTGTCCCCAGATGGGCTTTGAGGTCCCTCCCACCCCAACTCCTCCCTGACCCCACAGAACCACAAGAAATCCCAAAATCCCAAACCCCAAATTCCAAACCCCAATACCAAAATCCCAAATCCCAAACATCCCAAACCCCAAACTCCCAAATCTCAAACAAACACCAAAATCCCAAACACCAAAATTCCACCCCCAAAATTCCAATCCCTAAACCCCAAAACCCCCAAATCCCCAAACCCCAAGTCCCCAAACCCCAATACCAAAATCCCAAATCCCAAACATCCCAAAACCCCAAATCTCAAACAAACACCAAAATCCCAAACACCAAAATTCCAACACCAGAACTTTATTGGCACAGAGAACTCCAACAGTCCCAGCCCCAAACTGAACAAAAAGCCCAAAACTGGTCACCAAAAACCCCAAAACTGGTCACCAAAAAGGCCAAAATTGGTCACCAAAAAGCCCAAAATTGGATTTTTTTTCCCCAGAAAAACCCCGTGGTGGTTTCAGCATATTCTGATTTTCCAGGTGTTTTATTGCTCAAACCCACCTTGGGCTGTGCTTGGCCACTCAGCTCTGAGCTATGCAGGATTCAAAATTTAATTTAATTTAAAATGTTGTTTTAATTAGGGTAGGAAGAAGCCAAAAGGAGAATATTTGGATTTTTTTGAGGGTTTTATTTGGGTAAAATAAAAGTTGGAAATAGAGTGGGAAGTCAAGAGGAAAAAACCAAAAACTTGTAGATTGATTTTTGGGAAATAATTCCAGTTTTTGGTGAGGAATCCCATCCCAAAAATGGATTTTGACCCCAAAAATCCTGCTCTGCACCCCAGAGGAATTCCAAATTCCAGCAAAAACCAAATGGATTCGATGAAAATAAAAATGCGTATCTCCTCCAAAGGGCCAAAGCCACAACAAAAATCCAAATTCAGCAGCACAGGCAGCAG
>NW_005054733.1:93407-94649 GCF_000277835.1 Geospiza fortis | reverse complement strand
GTCCAGCTCTATTTTTATTCCACCAAAGGGAAACTGACACCAAAATGGGGGGAAAATCCTCATTTTCCCTCTCTTGGGATGGAAACTGCAGGGAAAGGAGGGAATCTGGGGTGGGATTCCAGGGAAAATCCGGAATTTGGGAGGGAAAATCCAAAATTTGGGAGGGAAAATCCAAAGTTTGGGTGGAATTCCAGGGGAAATCCAAAATTTGGGAGGGAAAATCTGGAATTTGGGAGGGAAAGTCTGGAATTTGGGAGGGAAAGTCTGGAATTTGGGATGGAATTCCAGGGAAAATTCAGAATTTGGGAGGGAAAATCCCGAATTTGGGAGGGAATTCCAGGGAAAATCCAAAGTTTGGGTGGAATTCCAGGGGAAATCCAGAATTTGGAGTGGAAGATCCCGAACTTGGGGTGGATCCCAGGGGAACTCCAGAGTTTGGAGTGGAAAATCCAAAATTGGGGACGGAATTTCAGGGAAAACGGAGAGTTTGGGATGGAATTGCAGGGAAAATCCAAAATTTGGGATGGAAAATCTGGAACTTGGGATGGAATTCCAGGGAAAAATCTGAGATTTGGGGTGGAAAATCCTGAATTTGGGATGGAATTCCAGGGAAAAATCTGAAATTTGGGATGGAAAATCTGGAATTTGGGGTGGAAAATCTGGAATTTGGGGTGGAATTCCAGGGAAAATCTGAGATTTGGGGTGGAAAATCCCGAATTTGGGGTGGAAAATCTGAGATTTGGGGATGGAAGATGCAGAATTTGGGGTGGAAACTGTGAATTTTGGGATCCCAGGGCAAATCCGAGCGAACGCAGCAGAGAGAGCGCGGGAGGGAGGGGAGGGGCCCTGGGGTCTTCATGGAAGAGAGCTGGAGCTGGAATGAGAGAAACAGAGAGGAAAAGGGGAAAAAGGGAAATGGGACAAAGCAGAAATAAAGAGAAAAAAAATGAGAGAAAAGAGGAAAAAGGGAGGGAAAAGGGAGGGAAAAGGAGAGGGAAAAAGAAATAAAGAGAAAAAAAGGAGGGAAAAGGAAAAAAGGAGGGAAAAGGGAGGGGAAAAGGGAAATAAAGAGAAAAAAGGAGAGAAAAGAAGAAAAAAGGAGGGGAAAAGAGAGGGAAAAAGAGGGAGAAAGAGAGGGAGAAAGAGAAAAAAATGAGAGAAAAGGGAGGGAAAAGGGAGGGAAAAGGGAGGGAAAAGGGAGGGAAAAGGGAGGGAAAAAAGAAATAAACAGGGAAAAAAAAA
>NW_005054733.1:87861-93308 GCF_000277835.1 Geospiza fortis | reverse complement strand
AACAGAAAAAAAGGAGAGAAAAGGGAGAGAAAAGGGAGGGAAAAAGAGAGGGAAAAAGAGAAATAAAGAGAAAAAAAAAAGGAGGGAAAAGAGGGGAAAAAAGAGAGGGGAAAAAAGAGAAGAAGAGATTCTCAGAAATCCGAAAAACTTCAACAAATGAAGATTTTGGGGTCTCTCAGCACCTCCAGAATCTCAAAACAAAAAACCTCCAGAAATGAAAATGTTGGGGTCACTCAGGACGCTCAGAACCCACCAAACCTGCCCCAGAATTGCAGGAAAAGGAAGAATTTGGGGGTGGAATTGAATTTTTGGGCTGCTTTGGCACTCACCTATTTGTTTGCCCTTTTCTGTCTGTACATCTGGATCATCCTCTGGCGAGCACCTCCAGAATCTCAAAACAAAAAACCTCCAGAAATGAAAATGTTGGGGTCACTCAGGACGCTCAGAACCCACCAAACCTGCCCCAGAATTGCAGGAAAAGGAAGAATTTGGGGGTGGAATTGAATTTTTGGGCTGCTTTGGCACTCACCTATTTGTTTGCCCTTTTCTGTCTGTACATCTGGATCATCCTCTGGCGGAAAATGTCAAAAGCTTTTTCTTGGTTTTCTTCCCCTGCCACTCCCAAACCCTCCCCAGCTGAGGTTGCACCCCTGGGGAAGAAAATTTCACAATTAGAACCAAAAAAATCCGATTTTTCCAATCAATTTTGCATCATTCGGTGCCTGGTGCAGCCAATTATTTTGAATTATTTTGAATTATTCTGAATTTTATTTTGAATTATTCTGAATTATTTTGATTTTCTCCCACCAATTCCCATTAGAAGGTGAATTCCCAGTTGAAAAAAATGGGATTTTGTGGGGAAAAAAAAAAACCCAAATCAGGTGGGAGAGGGAATTGTGGAATAAGTTTTAAGTTTAGGTTTGGTTTTCTGGTGGAAATATCTTCATTTTGGGATTTCAGGAGTTAAAGCCCAGAGGATTTGAGGAGGGAGCAGGAAATGGCAAAGAATTCTGGATAAAAGGGAATTTTATGGGAATTTAGGGATTTTCCCCTATTAAACACTCTTAATTCCCTCATTAAAATAATGAATTTCCCCTATTAAAAACCCTTATTTCCCATACAAAAACCTCTATTTCCCCCCATTTAAACCCTTTATTTTCCCCTATTAAAACCTCAAAATTTCCCACACTAAAACTCTTATTTTTCCCCATTAAAATCTCCTATTTCCCCATTAAACCCCCCCTATTTTCCCCATAAATCTCCTATTTATCCCCCTATTTTCCCCCTTATAACCCAATTTTTCCCCCTATAAATCCCCCATTCAAACCCCATTTTCCCCCCGATTCAAACCCCATTTTTTCCCCTATAAATCCCCCATCCAAACCCCATTTTTCCCCTATAAATCCCCCATTCAAACCCCATTTTTCCCCTATTAATACCCCATTTTTTCCCCTATAAATCCCCCATTCAAACCCCATTTTTCCCCATTCAATCCCCATTTTTTCCCCTATAAATCCCCCATTCAACCCCCATTTTTCCCCTATAAACCCCCCATCCAAACCCCATTTTTTCCCCATTCAAACCCCATTTTTTCCCCCATAAATCCCCCATTCAAACCCCATTTTTTCCCCATCCAAACCCCATTTTTTCCCCTATAAATCCCCCATTCAAACCCCATTTTTCCCCTATAAATCCCCCATCCAAACCCCATTTTTTCCCCTATAAATCCCCCATTCAAACCCCATTTTTTCCCCTATAAATCCCCCATTCAAACCCCATTTTTCCCCCATAAATCCCCCATCCAAACCCCATTTTTCCCCTATAAATCCCCCATCCAAACCCCATTTCCCCCCTTACAGGTGCAGGGCCCTTCCGGGTGCGGGGCCTCCCGGATGCCGCGGCCGCGCGTGCCCAGCCCGTGCCCCTCCTGCCAGCCCATCCTCTGCAGCATCTGGAACCCCACGTTCCTGGGGCTCAGCCTCTTCTGGGGCACCTCCAGCACCCTGGGCTTCTACAGAAAATATGGGAAAAACAGGAAAAAATTATTCAAATTCATTCGGGTGAAATGGGTGAAAAAATTCAAAATTTATTCGGGTGAAATTCCCATCCGGACCGGTGTAAATTGAATTTTTTTCAATGGGATTTCATTCTTTTAAATGAGATTTTAAAGGAATTTTCATTCATTTAAAGGCATTTCTTAAAGGAATTTCCTTGTTTTAAAGAAAATTTTAATGTAGTTTTCTTAAAAGAGTTTCCTTCATTTAAAGGAATTTTTAAAGGATTTTTTAAAAGGAATTTCCTGCCAACATCTGGAACCCCACGTTCCTGGGGCACCTCCAGCACCCTGGGCTTCTACAAAAAATATGGGAAAAACAGGAAAAAATTATTAAAATTTATTCGGGTGAAATGGGTGAAAAAATTCAAAATTTATTCGGGTGAAATTCCCATCCGGACCGGTGTAAATTGGATTTTTTTTAAAGGCAATTCCTTCTTTTCAATGAGATTTTCAAGGAATTTTCGTTCGTTTAAAGAAATTTTCAAATGATTTTTTAAAAGGAATTTTCCTTAATTTTTAAAGGATTTTTTAAAAGGAATTTTCAAAGGAATTCCCTTCTTTTCAAAGAGTTCTTAAAGGATTTTTTTAAAGTAATTTCTTTCTTTTAAAGGAGATTTATAAAGGAATTTCCTTATTTTCAAGAAGTTTTTAAAAGGAATTTCCAAAAAGGAATTTAGTTCTTTTAAAGTAGTTTTTTAAAAGGAGTTTTCCCATTTTTTAAAGGAATTTTTAAAGGAATTTTCTCACAGTAATTTCCTTCTTTAAAAGGAATTTTAAAATAAATTTTTAAAAATTATTTTCCTTCTTTCCAGATTTGTTTTTTCCCAAACCACTTCTCATTTTTGGTTGGATTTGGTGGCAGAAATGTGAATTTTTTACCTTTTTTTTCTTTGTGACAGGGCAGCCCCGGGGTCTGTCATAAGCAATCCTGACAGGTTCATGCACTGCAAGGCAAAAAAACCACAAAATTCAGCTGGAAATTCAAATTATTTTAGTAAAAAAACCAATTTTTTCCTCCAAACCACAGCTAAAAATCCTCCAAAAAATTCCATTTCAAGCCTGGACCTAAAACAGAAGCAATAAGAAAAATTAGAGCAATAAAAAAGACCAGAATTAATGAAAAAATTCAATATATTCTCAATTTAATAAAAATATATTGGCCTACAACAAATGATTTCTTCAGCCTCGCCTTTTAAAGTGTATTTTGTGCTCATTTTTGTATCAAAAAATACAATTTTTTAGTGACAAAACACCTAAAAAATGAAGATTTTTGCCCAAATTCTCTTCTGAAATATTTTGATGCCCACTGACCTTTGGGTTTTTCTCTTCAGCTTCTCCTTTGCCACTTTGATGAAGACTTAAAGTGAATCTTGTGCTCATTTTTGTATGAAAAATGCAATTTTTAAGTGACAATACACCTAAAAAATGGAGATTTTTGCCCAAATCCTCATTTATTTCAGTATACAATTTAAACCTTTCAGTGCCCACCGACCTTTGGGCTCCTGGATAAGGCAGTTCCTTTTGAGGGCCGGGACCAGGCCCACCCTCAGCAACCTGGAGCTGAACTTTGCATTGAAGAAATGTGAATTTTTATGTGACAATACACCCAAAGGTGGGGATTTTTGCCCAAATCCTCATTTATTTTACAATAAAATTTAACCCTTTCAGTGCCAACCCACCTTTGGGCTCCTGGATGAGGCAGATCCTTTTGAGGGCTGGGATCAGGCCCACCCTCAGCGACTTGGAGCTGACCCACTTGCATTAAAGAAATGCCATTTTTTAAAGCAATCTGCAGCAGAAAAACACCTAAAAATGAGGATTTTTGCCCAAATCCTCTTTTATTTCTGTATAAAATTTAACCATTTCACTGCCCACTGACCTTTGGGCTCCTGGATGAGGCAGATTTTTTTGAGGGCCGGGATCAGGCCCACCCTCAGCGACTTGGAGCTGACCCACTTGCCTTAAAGAAATGCCATTTTTTAAAGCAATCTGCAGCAGAAAAACACCTAAAAATGAGGATTTTTGCCCAAATCCTCTTTTATTTCTGTATAAAATTTAACCATTTCACTGCCCACTGACCTTTGGGCTCCTGGATGAGGCCTATCCATTCGGGAACCAGGGCCATGCCCACCCTCAGGGACTTGCTGCTGAACTTTGCATTAAAGAAATGTCATTTTTAACGTGACAACACCTAAAAAATGGGGATCTTTTCCTAAATTCTCTTATTTTTTAATATAAAAGTGAACTATTCCACTGCCCACTGATCTGGGCTCCTGGGGATGAGGCAGATTTTTTTGAGGGCCGGGATCAGGCCCACCCTCAGCAACTTGGAGCTGATCCGCTTGCATTAAAGAAATGTCATTTTTTAAAGCAATCTGCAGCAGCAAAACACCTAAAAATGGGGATTTTTCCCAAATCCTCTTTTATTTCTGTATAAAATTTAACCATTTCACTGCCAACCCACCTTTGGGCACCTGGATGAGGCAGATCCTTTTGGGGGCCGGGATCAGGCCCACCCTCAGGGACTTGGAGCTGAATTTCGTATTGGAGAAATCATGGTTTTTTAAGCAACAACAACTAAAAAATCAGGATTTTTTTCCCAAATCCTCCCCTATTTTACTATAAAATTTAACCATTTCACTGCCAACCCACCTTTGGGCTCCTGGATAAGGCAGATCCTTTTGGGGGCTGGGATCAGGCCCGCCCTCAGCAACTTGGAGCTGAACTTTGCATTGAAGAAATGTGAATTCTTAAGTGACAATACACCCAAAAAATGGGGATTTTTGCCCAAATTCCATAGAGAATTTAACCCTTTCAGTGCCCACTGACCTTTGGGCTCCTGGATGAGGCAGATCCTTTTGGGGGCCGGGATCAGGCCCACCCTCAGCGACTTGGAGCTGACCCGTTTGCGGGGGAAGCGCGCGCCGGGGCCCGGGCCGGGGGGTGCCTGTGTCGACAGAGTTGGGACAGCGCCGTCAGAGGGGCTGGAGAGCTGCACGTCACCTCCTGACACCTCCTCTCCTGCCAGGGACACCACATCTTCCTCTAGCTTTGTCACCCTTCTACCTGCTGCCACGGCCTCCTCATCATCCTCATCCTCCTCATCAGCTTGGGAGGGTTCAAACTCAGCTTCTTCTTCTTCTTCCTCTTCTTCTTCTTCTTCTTCCTCCTCTTCCTCCTCATCCTCCTCGGTGTCCAGGGCTGTCCCTGCAGCTCTGGCAGCTTCTGCAGCCTCGGGGCTGAAGGTGATGGAGGGACACAGCTCCAGAACTTTCATGCGGTAGAATTTGAAGGCAGGGCTGGTTTGGTCCTGCAGGAACCTGGGGTGAGGAAAGGGGAGGTGAGCAATGAAAATGAGGGGGGAAAAGGGGAAAAATGAGGGGGGAAAAAG
>NW_005054733.1:86580-87550 GCF_000277835.1 Geospiza fortis | reverse complement strand
GAAAATGAGGGGGGAAAAGGGGGAAAATGAGGGGAGAAAAGGGGGAAATGAGGGGAGAAAAGGGGGAAAATGAGGGGTGGAAAAGGGGAAAATGAGGGGAGAAAAGGGGGAAAATGAGGGGTGGAAAAGGGGAAAAAATAGTGGGGGATAAGGGGAAAAATGCAAGGAAATAAAGTCAAAAATGCAGGGGGAATAAGGTCAAAAAGCCAGAGAAACAATATCAAAAAGCCAGGGAAGATATGGTAAAAAATCGCGGAGTAATAAGGTGAAAAATTCAGGGAAAACAAGGTCAAATATGCAGGGGAAATAAGGGTAAAAATGCAGGGAAATATGGTCAAAGTCCAGGGGTAATATGGTCAAAAATGCAAGGAAATTAAGGTCAAAAGTCCAGGGGTAATAAGGTCAAAATCCAAGGGAAACAAGGCCAAAAAGCCAGGGGATATAAGGTCAAAATTCAAGGAAACTAAGGTCAAAAGTCCAGGGGAAATAAGATCAAAAATCCACAGAAATAAGGTCAAAAATCCAAGGAAATGAAAGTCAAATTAATTCATTGGAATCATCTTGGAAATTCCCAGTTTCAGGGTTCAGGTTGGTGATTAGGCTCAAAGATAACTCAAGCTGATGATCAGAAATCAATATATTTATGCAGAAATATTTTTTTTTTCTGAGCTATTTCAGATATTCACCATTAACGCAGGTGCCGGAGAATTGCCCCAAAATCCTGCGCTCCTAAATCCCCAGCTGCAGGGATTTGAGCAGGAACGGGAGGGGAGGGAGGAGCTGGGACTCACCAGAGCTCGGGGTTATCTGCACTGTTGTCAATGCTGAACTGCTCAATCTCCGGCCCTACCTGAGCCACAAACCTGGCCAGCTTCTCTGCAGTTTCCATGGTTTTGGCATCCACTGCAAAGGAGCAAAACGTTCCGGTGAGAAAAGGATCCCAGAAATGGGCTCTGGGGATTCCAGCAGG